>NC_042969.1:80797547-80807547 GCF_901001165.1 Salmo trutta
AGGGCGAATTACAGCGTCCTTAAACTGCCTGGAGATGGTGACATCATCCCTCTTTTGAACATCGTCTGGAGAAAAGGAGCAGTTAACTACCTGTTTGTCTATAGTGTGTGTGTGTGTGTGTGTGTGTGTGTGTGTGGTGTGTGTCTTACCCAGGTTGTCGGCCAGTTTCCTGCGGCTGAGCTCCTGGGCCTCCTGGCGGAGCTGCAATGCATGCTGGGCGATGTCGTCACTGGCCACGTTTGAGGTCATGATGAAGATGGCGTCCTTACACTCAATGGTCTTCCCCTTCCCATCTGTAAGACGGCCCTGAGCGCGCCGAGAGAGAGAGAGAGAGAGAGAGAGAGAGAGAGAGAGAGAGAGAGAGAGAGAGAATATCCAAAGTAAGCTTTGGCAATATGTACATTGTTACGTCATGCCAATAAAGCAAATTGAATTGAATTGAGAGAGAGATTCAAGGATCTAGAAAAGTGACACAGTACAACCTGTAATTTTGTACGGTTAAAAAAAACGTGTGTGTGTGTGTGTGTGTGTGTGTACCTCATCGAACAGCTGTAGCATGATGGTCAGTACGTCTGGGTGGGCCTTGTCCACCTCGTCAAACAGAACCACAGCATTGGGATACGCCTTCAACTGTTTAGTCAGCTGACCTCCCTCTTCATGACCAACATAACCTGGAGGAGAACCTATGAATTTAGCCACCTAGACAGAGAGACAGAGAGAGAGAGAGAGAGAGAGAGAGAGAGAGCGAGAGAGAGAGACAGAGAGCGAGAGAGAGAGAGACAGAGAGAGAGCGAGAGAGAGAGAGAGAGAGAGAGAGGTGGAGAGAGGTAGAGAGAGATTGAGAGAGAGGGAGAGATAGATGGCGAGAGACGGGAGAGAGAAAGAGAGCAAGATGAAAAGGTAGAAATTGCGAGAGAATTGTGATAACAGGTAGATGAACCTATTGAACTGAAGATGAACTGTCAGATTACTACTTCCTCTGATACAAAAACAATGTTTAGGGGCCCTTTGGGAAGAGTAAGAGTTCTCTCTTTCAGATGCTGCATCGCTCTGCGTTTCTGTGGGAAGCTGGACACATCTCTTTGAATTGTGGGAGATGAGAGGTTAGACAGAGCCCAAGCTCGCTCAGTCAACACAGGGTTAAACTGTTCATGACAGCGACTGGGAAGCTGGTCCAAACGATGGCAGTAGATGACCCAGACAAGCCCTCAGCTACAGTAAATAGTATATCCCAGCCTGAGGACATTCCTGGCTGTGGGAACATGAAGTCTCTTCCTGGTTGTGGGAAAGTGGTATTGATGACGTCATACCTCGTGCTTCTCCTGGAACTCGGACATGTCCATGCGGATGAATCCCTGAGAGAAGGCGGCTCATGGTTAATGAGCAGTAATAACATAGGGGTACATAATACGATCAGTTTTGCTGATACCATGTGATTTCAGCTGTGCTGATGTGTGGACGTGTGTGACTAACCTTTTTCAGGTCCTTGTGCATATAACGAGCCACCTGTTTGGCCAGCTCAGTCTTACCTGTGGGAAGAAGAGAGCAGCAACCAATCAGAGTGCAGTGTGGACAGAGCTTAGAACGTCAATGGTCTGACGAGAATCCACTGCCAACCAAGCCTCTGAAAATGTTAAAGATGATCTCACATGAAGCTCTCAACATTGTAATGATGATCTGGGTGGAATCTCAGGTTGACCTCTGAGCTGCTGATAGCAGGGACAACAACTCATAGCCTATCTGATTGGTGGATCAATAACGAGAAGGAGGGTTGGTCGATGATGGTTTTGGCATCACTCACTCTCAAGCAGTAAAATATTCCTCTTATAAATGTTGATCTCCACATGGACGGTCTGTGTGTATTATCTCCACATGGACGGTCTGTGTGTATTAATCTCCACATGGACGGTCTGTGTGTATTAATCTCCACATGGACGGTCTGTGTGTATTAATCTCCAGATGGACGGTCTGTGTGTATTAATCTCCAGATGGACGGTCTGTGTGTATTAATCTCCACATGGACGGTCTGTGTGTATTAATCTCCAGATGGACGGTCTGTGTGTATTATCTCCACATGGACGGTCTGTGTGTATTAATCTCCACATGGACGGTCTGTGTGTATTAATCTCCACATGGACGGTCTGTGTGTATTAATCTCCAGATGGACGGTCTGTGTGTATTAATCTCCACATGGATGGTCTGTGTGTATTAATCTCCAGATGGATGGTCTGTGTGTATTAATCTCCAGATGGACGGTCTGTGTATATTAATCTCCAGATGGACGGTCTGTGTATATCATATCCACATGGACGGCCTGTATTTACTGGTGACCTGCAGTGTTTAACAGTAAACCCAAATGAAGCCTGTATATATACTGGTGACCTGCAGTGTTTAACAGGAAACCCAAATGAAGCCTGTATTTACTGGTGACCTGCAGTGTTTAACAGGAAACCCAAATGAAGCCTGTATTTACTGGTGACCTGCAGTGTTTAACAGTAAACCCAAATGAAGCCTGTATATATACTGGTGACCTGCAGTGTTTAACAGGAAACCCAAATGAAGCCTGTATATATACTGGTGACCTGCAGTGTTTAACAGGAAACCCAAATGAAGCCTGTATTTACTGGTGACCTGCAGTGTTTAACAGGAAACCCAAATGAAGCCTGTATTTACTGGTGACCTGCAGTGTTTAACAGTAAACCCAAATGAAGCCTGTATTTACTGGTGACCTGCAGTGTTTAACAGGAAACCCAAATGAAGCCTGTATTTACTGGTGACCTGCAGTGTTTAACAGTAAACCCAAATGAAGCCTGTATTTACTGGTGACCTGCAGTGTTTAACAGGAAACCCAAATGAAGCCTGTATTTACTGGTGACCTGCAGTGTTTAACAGGAAACCCAAATGAAGCCTGTATTTACTGGTGACCTGCAGTGTTTAACAGTAAACCCAAATGAAGCCTGTATTTACTGGTGACCTGCAGTGTTTAACTTCTATGGGCTACGTGGGATGCTAGCGTCCCACCTGCAGGACACAGCCAGTGAAATATCAGGGCGGCAAATTCAAAAACAACAAAATGTCATAATTCAACTTTCTCAAACATACACCATTTTAAAGATACACTTCTCCTTGATGTAACCACATTGTCCGATTTCAAAAAGGCTTTACAGCGAATGCAAAACATTAGATTATGTTAGGAGAGTACATAAACAAAAATAATCACACAGCCATTTTCCAAGCAAGGACATGTGTCAATAAAACCCAAAACACAGCTAAATGAAGCACTAACCTTTGACGATCTTCATCAAATTACACTCCTAGGACATTATGTTACACAATACATGTATGTTTTGTTTAATAAAGTTCATTTTTATATCCAAAAACAGCATTTTACATTGGCGCGTGATGTTCAGAAAATGTATTCCCACCAAACCGCCGGGTGAATGTGCACATCAATTTACAAAAATATTCATCATAAACGTTGACAAAATATATAACAGTTATTTAAAGAATTATAGATAGACTACTCCTGGATGCAACCGCTGTGTCAGATTTCAAAATAGCTTTATGGAGAAAGCACATTGTTCAATATTCTCAGTACATAGCTCAGCCATCACGGCGAGCTATTCAGACACCCGCCAAGTTCGGGGTCACCTAACTCAGAATTAGAAATATTCTCTTACCTTTGCTGATCTTCGTCAGAATGCACTCCCAGGACGGCTACTTCCACAATAAATGTTGTTTTTGTTCCAAATAATCCATATTTATGTCCAAATACCTCCGTTTTGTTCGTGCGTACAGATCACTTATCCAAAGGCATAACGCGCGAGCGCAGAACCAGAGACGAAAAGTCAAAATGTTCCATTACCGTACTTAGAAGCATGTCAAACGCTGTTTAAAATACATTTTTAATCGTATTTTTTACGTAACATTGCGATAATATTCCAACCGGACAACAGCGTATGCATTCAAGGAGAAAAAGAAGGAACAGCGTGCTCGCGTGACCGCGCATATCCAATCCCTTTGTTGCCAGGCAGACCACTCAGTAACTGAGCTCCTATACTCTGCCCAGTGACAGGAGAAGGCTCAAACCACTTTCTGAAGGCTTTAGACAGCCAATGGAAGACTTAGGAAGTGCAACGTAACCCCACAGATACTGTAGTTTTGAAAGAGACTAGAAAGAAGAACTACAATTCTCAGATCCTCAACTTCCTGGTTGACTTTTTCTCAGGTTTTTGCCTGCCATATGAGTTCTGTTATACTCACAGACACCATTCAAACAGTTTTAGAAACTTCAGAGTGTTTTCTATCAAAATCTACTAATAATATGCATATTCTAGTTTCTGGGCCAGAGTAGTAACCTGTTTAAATTGGCTACGTTTTTCATCCGGCTGTGAAAATACTGCCCCCTAGCCCAGACAGGTTAACAGTAAACCCAGATGAAGCCTGTATTTACTGGTGACCTGCAGTGTTTAACAGTAAACCCAAATGAAGCCTGTATTTACTGGTGACCTGCAGTGTTTAACAGTAAACCCTGATGAAGCCTGTATTTACTGGTCACCTGCAGTGTTTAACAGGAAACCCAAATGAAGCCTGTATTTACTGGTGACCTGCAGTGTTTAACAGTAAACCCTGATGAAGCCTGTATTTACTGGTGACCTGCAGTGTTTAACAGGAAACCCTGATGAAGCCTGTATTTACTGGTGACCTGCAGTGTTTAACAGGAAACCCAAATGAAGCCTGTATTTACTGGTGACCTGCAGTGTTTAACAGTAAACCCTGATGAAGCCTGTATTTACTGGTGACCTGCAGTGTTTAACAGTAAACCCTGATGAAGCCTGTATTTACTGGTGACCTGCAGTGTTTAACAGTAAACCCCGATGAAGCCTGTATTTACTGGTGACCTGCAGTGTTTAACAGGAAACCCTGATGAAGCCTGTATTTACTGGTGACCTGCAGTGTTTAACAGGAAACCCTGATGAAGACAGCTTGCTGTGGAAATGTTGGTGAATAAACGAGGACATTGGTGCTCCTCGTGTCTTTTCCTGTTCTTTTAACCAGGCTACTGTTACAGACAGGCTCCATGACTTCACAGCTGAGTGGTAAAAACCAGTGGAACGAGGGATGAGGAGAGGAGTTACCGATTCCAGAGGAGCCGAGGAAGAGGAAGACGAGGGGATGTTCTTCATCATACCAGCCATTCTCCTTCCTCCTGATCGCTGTAGACAGAGAGACAGAGACAGAGAGAGAGACAGAGAGAGAGAGAGAGAGAGAGAGAGAGAATCTCTAAAGTTGTATCCATCAATGCCTCGGGAGGGAGGGGGATAATTATCACAGGCTATCCTGCCTCCCCACTCCCTCTCCCCCGTCATCCCCCTTTCCCATCCTCCCTCAATCCCTTCTCCTCTCCTCCCCCTCTCTCAGTCAGTAGGGCCATTAGCCAGAGGTAATCGTGTTAGCCTCCCCGGCGAAGCCAAAGCTAAATCAGGTTAGCATGGATCTGAGCCTCTCTCTCTCTCACACACACACACGACTCGTCCAGAGAAGAGAGCCTTGTCTACCTTACCCAACCATCACCCCAGCAACCAAACACACACACCCTCTGGGCGGGAGGGAGGGGGGAGGCACGGTAAGTGAGGGAGGGTGCGTGAGGGAGGGGGGATAAATAAAACACAGGGAACTTGGTCTGATTCCAGCTGCCAAAAACACACATTACAATACACATCTTCATATCTCAGTCTGGTTGTACATGCAGCAGAGAGGATGCTGCAGCTTCTCAACAACCACCACAATCAGGTGTGTGTGTGTGTGTGTGTGTGTGTGTGTGTGTGTGTGTGTGTGTGTGTGTCCACTCCGTGACGGAGAAACCCGTTGATCCACCTCTCCCTGTCGTAACAGCACACTCCACCCATCAAAGAATGGAAGAGATGAGAGAGGAAGAGATGAGAGAGGGAGAGATGAGAGAGGGAGAGATGAGAGAGGAAGAGATTGGAGAAGAAGAAGAGATGGAGAGAAGAAGAGATGGAGAGAAGAAGAGATGGAGAGAAGAAGAGATGGAGAGAAGAAGAGATGGAGAAGAAGAGATTGGAGAAGAAGAGATGGAGAGAAGAAGAGATGGAGAGAAGAAGAGATGGAGAGAAGAAGAGATTGGAGAAGAAGAGATGGAGAGAAGAAGAGATGGAGAGAAGAAGAGATTGGAGAAGAAGAAGAGATGGAGAGAAGAAGAGATGGAGAGAAGAAGAGATGGAGAGAAGAAGAGATGGATAGATTAAGGAGGTTGAGTTAAAAGGGGACACAGGGCTTGAGGAAAATAAGAGAGGGGAGAGATATGAGAGTTGGTAGAGATGGATTGAGAGAATGAGAGATGGAGGAATTGGTAGAGAGATAAATTGAGAGAAGGAAGAGTGATTGTCATGAAGATGAATACTGATGCCCACAGGCTATACTTCTCAGAGCCAGTCTGACTTATTACTGTGTGTGTGTGTGTGTGTGTATATATATATTAAACAGACTGAATGACAGTGTAACCTGCAGAAGAGATCGACTGTGTTAGCTGATTGAGATTGACTTTGGCAGAAGGACGCACTGACAGCCCTCAAAGGACATGTTCTAGAACAAGGACAGTGCAACACACCCACCCACACACACACACACACACACACACACACACACACACACCCTTGAGGTACTGACCAGGTCTGGTAGGGTAGAGGACTATAATGTGATAAGAAGAGGATCATCCTCAACAATAACTTCTAGTCTGAGAGCTGAACCAGAATCAATCTACCCCTTCCTGTGTGTGTGTGTGTGTGTGTGTGAGAGTGTGTGTGTGTGTGTGTGTGTGTGTGAGTGTGTGAAAAAGAGACAGAGTAAAGCCCAATAGATCCTTCCCTCTCCAAACAGAGACAGTGTTTGTAGCCAGAGGCCAGTCATGGGTCATCCAGGAGGAACCTGCCTCGCAACATGGAGCTAATTCTAAAACCTCCGCCCCTCCCGTCTCCGCCCCTCCCGTCTCCGCCCATCCGCCCCTCCGTCTCCGCCCCTCCGTCTCCGCCCCTCCCGTCTCCGCCCCTCCGTCTCCGCCCCCCCCCCTCTCCGCCCCTCCCCTCTCGTCTCCGCCCCTCCCGTCCCTCCCGTCTCCGCCCCCCCGTCTCCGCCCCCCCCGTCTCCGCCCCTCCGACTCCGCCCCTCCCCTCTCCGCCCCTCCCTCTCCGCCCCCCCGTCTCCGCCCCCCCGTCTCCGCCCCTCCCGTCTCCGCCCCTCCCGTCTCCGCCCCTCCGTCTCCGCCCCTCCGTCTCAGCCCCTCCCGTCTCCGCCCCCCCGTCTCCGCCCCTCCGTCTCTGCCCCTCCGTCTCTGCCCCTCATCTCTCTCTCTAATTCAAGGGGCTTTATTAGCATGGGAAACATAAGTTTACATTGACAAATCAAGTGAACTAGATAATAAACAAAAGTGAAACAAACAAATAATGAACAGTAAACATTACACTCACAAAAGTTTCAAAAGAATAAAGACATTTCAAATGTCATTATGTCTATATACAGTATTATAACAATGTACAAATACTTAAAGTACAAAAGGGAAAATAAATAAACATAAATATGGGTTGTATTTACAGTGGTATTTGTTCTTCACTGGTTGTCCTTTTCTAGTGGCAACAGGTCACACATCTTTCTGCTGTGATTGCTGTCTCTCTGATCTCTTTCTCCCGTCTCTCTCTCTCTCTCTCTCTCTCTCTCTCTCTCTCACATCTCCTTCTCTCTCTCTCTCTCTCTCTCACATCTCCTTCTCTCTCTCTCTCTCTCTGATCTCCTTCTCTCTCTCTCTGATCTCCTTCTCTCTCTCTCTCTGATCTCCTTCTCTCTCTGATCTCCTTCTCTCTCTCTCTGATCTCCTTCTCTCTCTCTGATCTCCTTGTCTCTCACATCTCCTTCTCTCTCTCTCTGATCTCCTTCTCTCTCTCTCTCTCTCTCTGTCTGTCACATCTCCTTCTCTCTCTTTCTGTCTCTCATATATTTCTCTATTGATCACATCTCCTTCTCATTTCCTTCTCTCTCTTCCTTTCTGTCACACTCTCTTATCCCTCCAGGCCGTTGGGTGCTTGTAAAAAGCATTAGCTAGAGCTGTCATTGTGTGTGTGTGTGTGTGTGTCCTCACCCCTCCTCTCTTTGTGTTGTTGCTGATCATCACCATCATCCCTCAGTCTGTTAGCTGATATTTTCACTGTGTGTGTGTGTGATCGTGCATGTGTGTACGTGTGTGTGTGTGTGTGTGTATGTGTGTGATATATTCACTGTATTACTTCACAGGGATCAATAAGCTCTTCCTTTATCGCCGTGGTGATGTGTCTCAGATTGCTTTCAGGACAATTTGCCACGGCAACAACCACCATTCATCACATCAGCCACAGAGACCTCGACTACTGCCCAGCCTGGACTACAGCTCCCAGCATGCAATCTGCTCTGCCTGCTGCCACTAACTAAACATCCCAGCATTCCCACTGATAATGAGGGTGTTCTAGGATGTTGTGTTTGTCGTCACACAGCCAGTGGACCCTGCTGCTGCTCCTTAGTGACGAGACAAACACATCCACACAGTGGACCCTGCTGCTGCTCCTTAGTGACGAGACAAACACATCCACACAGTGGACCCTGCTGCTGTTCCTTAGTGACGAGACAAACACATCCACACAGTGGACCCTGCTGCTGTTCCTTAGTGACGAGACAAACACATCCACACAGTGGACCCTGCTGCTGTTCCTTAGTGACGAGACAAACACATCCACACAGTGGACCCTGCTGCTGTTCCTTAGTGACGAGACAAACACATCCACACAGTGGACCCTGCTGCTGTTCCTTAGTGACGAGACAAACACATCCACACAGTGGACCCTGCTGCTGCTCCTTAGTGACGAGACAAACACATCCACACAGTGGACCCTGCTGCTGTTCCTTAGTGACGAGACAAACACATCCACACAGTGGACCCTGCTGCTGCTCCATAGTGACGAGACAAACACATCCACACAGTGGACCCTGCTGCTGCTCCTTAGTGACGAGACAAACACATCCACACAGTGGACCCTGCTGCTGCTCCTTAGTGACGAGACAAACACATCCACACAGTGGACCCTGCTGCTGTTCCTTAGTGACGAGACAAACACATCCACACAGTGGACCCTGCTGCTGCTCCTAGTGACGAGACAAACACATCCACACAGTGGACCCTGCTGCTGTTCCTAGTGACGAGACAAACACATCCACACAGTGGACCCTGCTGCTGTTCCTAGTGACGAGACAAACACATCCACACAGTGGACCCTGCTGCTGTTCCTTAGTGACGAGACAAACACATCCACACAGTGGACCCTGCTGCTGCTCCTAGTGACGAGACAAACACATTCCCACAGTGGACCAGGACATCACCAGACATTCTAAACAGAACACATTCCCATAGTGGACCATGACATCCCCAGACATTCTAAACAGAACACATTCCCATAGTGGACCAGGACATCACCAGACATTCTAAACAGAACACATTCCCATAGTGGACCAGGACATCACCAGACATTCTAAACAGAACACATTCCCATAGTGGACCAGGACATCACCAGACATTCTAAACAGAACACATTCACATAGTGGACCAGGACATCACCAGACATTCTAAACAGAACACATTCCCATAGTGGACCAGGACATCACCAGACATTCTAAACAGAACACATTCCCATAGTGGACCAGGACATCACCAGACATTCTAAACAGAACACATTCCCATAGTGGACCAGGACATCACCAGACATTCTAAACAGAACACATTCACATAGTGGACCAGGACATCACCAGACATTCTAAACAGAACACATTCACATAGTGGACCAGGACATCACCAGACATTCTAAACAGAACACATTCCCATAGTGGACCAGGACATCACCAGACATTCTAAACAGAACACATTCCCATAGTGGACCAGGACATCACCAGACATTCTAAACAG
>NC_042969.1:80812547-80814611 GCF_901001165.1 Salmo trutta
ACAGTGTTTGGATTCAGTCTTGTGTCAGGTAATCTATTGTGTACTCACCTCTGGGGTCTAATCATTTTTCCAGTGATCTTCAAACTGTTCCCTTTTAATTGCTACCATGGTTATGCATATTATATGTCAGAAACATTTCAATTTAGCCCTATCCATATGGGCCAATTTCAGAGTGTGAAGGGTTAACCTTTCAGCCCTCTCTGAAGAGCCAGGTATCAGTTTAACCACTAAAGACAATCCCTTTAACATATTGACACTACCTCATCCCTTTAAGACAAAACCACTACGGCTCAGTGAGAAACAGACACATAACCCCCTCCCCTAAGCACTTGATGCAGAGTAATAAGTAAAGTATTGAATATGGTGATAGCTATCCTAGCCCTTTGTTGGCTAGGTGGAAGTTCCCCCATGCTGCGATAAATCTATTGATAACAAGTGCCTACGGCTAGGGGCTAGGGGAAGTGCCTAGGGGAAGTGCCTAGGGGCTAGGGGAAGTGCTAGGGGAAGTGCCTAGGGGCTAGGGGAAGTGCCTAGGGGCTAGGGGAAGTACCTAGGGGCTAGGGGAAGTGCCTAGGGGAAGTGCCTAGGGGCTAGGGGAAGTGCTAGGGGAAGTGCCTAGGGGCTGGGAAGAGCTAGGGGAAGTGCTAGGGGAAGTGCCTAGGGGCTAGGGAAGTGCCTAGAGGCTAGGGGAAGAGCCTAGGGGAGTGCCTAGGGGCTAGGGAAGTACCTAGGGGCTAGGGGAAGTGCCTAGGGGAAGTACCTAGGGGCTAGGGGAAGTACCTAGGGGCTAGGGGAAGTGCCTAGTGCCTAGGGGAAGTACCTAGGGGCTAGGGGAAGTGCCTAGGGGAAGTACCTAGGGGCTGGGGAAGAGCCTAGGGGAAGTGCCTAGG
Source organism: Salmo trutta (assembly GCF_901001165.1). NCBI lineage: Eukaryota > Metazoa > Chordata > Actinopteri > Salmoniformes > Salmonidae > Salmo > Salmo trutta. Next base: position 80,813,438 of record NC_042969.1, read on the forward strand.
GGCTAGGGGAAGTGCCTAGGGGCTAGGGGAAGTACCTAGGGGCTAGGGGAAGTGCCTAGGGGAAGTGCCTAGGGGCTAGGGGAAGGGCCTAGGGGCTAGGGAAGTACCTAGGGGCTAGGGGAAGTGCCTAGGGGAAGTGCCTAGAGGCTAGGGGAAGAGCCTAGGGGAAGTGCCTAGGGGAAGTGCCTAGGGGCTAGGGGAAGTGCCTAGGGGCTAGGGGAAGTGCCTAGGGGCTAGGGAAGGCCAGGGGGAAGTACCTAGGGGCTAGGGGAAGTACCTAGGGGAAGTACCTAGGGGCTAGGGGAAGTGCCTAGGGGAAGTACCTAGGGGCTAGGGGAAGTACCTAGGGGCTAGGGGAAGTACCTAGGGGAAGTGCCTAGGGGCTAGGGGAAGTACCTAGGGGCTGTGCCTAGGGGCTAGGGGAAGGCCTAGGGGCTAGGGGAAGTGCCTAGGGGCTGTGCCTAGGGGCTAGGGGAAGTGCCTAGGGCTAGGGGAAGTGCCTAGGGGCTGTGCTAGGGGCTAGGGGAAGTGCCTAGGGGCTAGGGGAAGTGCCTAGGGGCTAGGGGAAGTGCCTAGGGGCTGTGCCTAGGGCTAGGGGAAGTGCCTAGGGGCTAGGGGAAGTGCCTAGGGGCTGTGCCTAGGGGCTAGGGGAAGTGCCTAGGGGCTAGGGGGTGCCTAGGGGAAGTGCCTAGGGGAAGGGCCTAGGGGCTAGGGGAAGTGCCTAGGGGAAGTGCCTAGGGGCTAGGGGAAGTGTCTAGGGGAAGTGCCTAGGGGCTAGGGGAAGTGCCTAGGGGAAGTGCCTAGGGGCTAGGGGGTTAATTTAGGGTTGTGCATACGACTGCCTTGTCATTAAACACAACATTAGTTCTGCGTAACCCTTTAAACCTCCACTAGCCTGGACAGCCTTACACTCAGAGCCAATAACATCGCTCATTTCCCTGTCACTCCCCACGGGGTGTCTTGGGTGTGTGTGTGTGTGTGTGTGTCTCCAGTGGGGGTGCAGATGTTTCCTGGGTGAAGTCGATCTCGTGCCGAGGAGGCTGGTTGTTAGTTTGCCACTCGTAGTGTGTGTGTGGTGTGGTGGTGATACCTGCCCTCCCACTCCAGTATAGTGTGTGTAACTCCCTCCTTGGCGTAGGCTCTGGCTGTGTGTCTAAGGCATTGGTCTGCAGGG
>NC_042969.1:80814711-80884711 GCF_901001165.1 Salmo trutta
TAATGGTCAGATGTTAATGGTCACATGGTTAGCAGATGTTAATGGTCACATGGTTATCAGATGTTAATGGTCACATACACATGGTTAGCAGGTGTTATTGGTCACATACACATGGTTAGCAGATGTTATTGGTCACATGGTTAGCAGATGTTATTGGTCACATACACATGGTTAGCAGATGTTATTGGTCACATACACATGGTTAGCAGATGTTATTGGTCACATACACATGGTTAGCAGATGTTATTGGTCACATACACATGGTTAGCAGATGTTATTGGTCACATGGTTAGCAGATGTTAATGGTCACATACACATGTTAGCAGATGTTAATGGTCACATACACATGTTAGCAGATGTTAATGGTCACATACACATGTTAGCAGATGTTAATGGTCACATACACATGTTAGCAGATGTTAATGGTCACATACACATGTTAGCAGATGTTAATGTCCACATGGTTAACAGATGTTAATGGTCACATACACATGGTTAGCAGATGTTAATGGTCACATACACATGGTTAGCAGATGTTATTGGTCACATGGTTAACAGATGTTAATGCGAGTGTAGCGAAATGCTTGTGCTTCTAGTTCTGACCGTGCAGTAATATCTAACAAGTAATATAACCTAACAATTTCACAACAATTACCTTATACACACAAGTGTAAAGGAATGAATAAGAATATGTACATAAAAAAATATATATGAATGAGTGATGGTATAGAACAGCATAGGCAAGATGCAGTAGATGGTATAGAGTACAGTATATACATATGAGATGAGTAATGTAGGATATGTAAACATTATATGAAGAGGCATTGTTTAAAGTGGCTAGTGATACATTTAATTACATCCATTTTTCCATTATTAAAGTGGCTAGAGATTTGAGTCAGTATGTTGGCAGCAGCCACTCAATGTTAATGATGGCTGTTTAACAGTCTGATGGCCTTGAGATAGAAGCTGTTTTTCAGTCTCTCGGTCCCAGCTTTGATGCACCTGTACTGACCTCGCCTTCTGGATGGTAGCAGGGTGAACAGGCCGTGGCTCGGGTGGTTGTTGTCCTTGATGATCTTTTTGTGGTGTAGTGGTTGAAGGCCTTTACACTCGTACCCGTATACAGGTTGAATATGACAGATGGTGGCACTAAGAAGAGCCTAAATTGGAATATGGTATCTGACCAGTAACAAGTTCTACATGGCGTCAGAACTCGGGCTCGGCACTTCACAGCGCTGTAAGGGCGCTGACTGACAGCTGTTCTGAACTTGAGCACCTTGCGTGACAAAAAGTTGTCCACATTCATCTGGCTGATTGAGGAAACTTTTTGCAAATGTTTTGTTGTCTGAGTGAAGGGAAATGCTGTAAATGAAGGTGACTCAGTGTACAATGAAAGATGAGACGTTGAGGATTATAATACTGCTGTGACGTCCTACAAGCCAACCACCCATGAGTCCAAATGAGCACTTTACAATTCCAAATATGACGACTGTGTTGGATGTACAGTTAGGAGAACAGAGGATGTGTCTTATGATGCACCTACTCCACATTTCCCAGGAATATTCTCATCATGTTACTGAATGTATCCAGAGTATTTTCAGATTTCGTTATCAACAAATATGGTGAAAAAGTTCAGTAAATGTAAAATGCAGACAAAATCAACAGTGTTTGGATTCAGTCTTGTGTCAGGTAATCTATTGTGTACTCACCTCTGGTCTAATCATTTTTCCATGATCTTCAAACTGTTCCCTTTTAATTGCTACCATGGTTATGCATATTTATTATGTCAGAAACATTTCAATTTAGCCCTATCCATATGGGCCAATTTCAGAGTGTGAAGGGTTAACCTTTCAGCCCTCTCTGAAGAGCCAGGTATCAGTTTAACCACTAAAGACAATCCCTTTAACATATTGACACTACCTCATCCCTTTAAGACAAAACCACTACGGCTCAGTGAGAAACAGACACATAACCCCCTCCCCTAAGCACTTGATGCAGAGTAATAAGTAAAGTATTGAATATGGTGATAGCTATCCTAGCCCTTTGTTGGCTAGGTGGAAGTTCCCCCATGCTGCGATAAATCTATTGATAACAAGTGCCTACGGCCTAGGGGCTAGGGGAAGTGCCTAGGGGAAGTGCCTAGGGGCTAGGGGAAGTGCCTAGGGGAAGTGCCTAGGGGCTAGGGGAAGTGCCTAGGGGCTAGGGGAAGTACCTAGGGGCTAGGGGAAGTGCCTAGGGGAAGTGCCTAGGGGCTAGGGGAAGTGCCTAGGGGAAGTGCCTAGGGGCTAGGGGAAGAGCCTAGGGGAAGTGCCTAGGGGAAGTGCCTAGGGGCTAGGGGAAGTGCCTAGAGGCTAGGGGAAGAGCCTAGGGGAAGTGCCTAGGGGCTAGGGGAAGTACCTAGGGGCTAGGGGAAGTGCCTAGGGGAAGTACCTAGGGGCTAGGGGAAGTACCTAGGGGCTAGGGGAAGTGCCTAGTGCCTAGGGGAAGTACCTAGGGGCTAGGGGAAGTGCCTAGGGGAAGTACCTAGGGGCTAGGGGAAGAGCCTAGGGGAAGTGCCTAGGGGCTAGGGGAAGTGCCTAGGGGCTAGGGGAAGTACCTAGGGGCTAGGGGAAGTGCCTAGGGGAAGTGCCTAGGGGCTAGGGGAAGTGCCTAGGGGCTAGGGGAAGTACCTAGGGGCTAGGGGAAGTGCCTAGGGGAAGTGCCTAGAGGCTAGGGGAAGAGCCTAGGGGAAGTGCCTAGGGGAAGTGCCTAGGGGCTAGGGGAAGTGCCTAGGGGCTAGGGGAAGTGCCTAGGGGCTAGGGGAAGTGCCTAGGGGAAGTACCTAGGGGCTAGGGGAAGTACCTAGGGGAAGTACCTAGGGGCTAGGGGAAGTGCCTAGGGGAAGTACCTAGGGGCTAGGGGAAGTACCTAGGGGCTAGGGGAAGTACCTAGGGGAAGTGCCTAGGGGCTAGGGGAAGTACCTAGGGGCTGTGCCTAGGGGCTAGGGGAAGTGCCTAGGGGCTAGGGGAAGTGCCTAGGGGCTGTGCCTAGGGGCTAGGGGAAGTGCCTAGGGGCTAGGGGAAGTGCCTAGGGGCTGTGCCTAGGGGCTAGGGGAAGTGCCTAGGGGCTAGGGGAAGTGCCTAGGGGCTAGGGGAAGTGCCTAGGGGCTGTGCCTAGGGGCTAGGGGAAGTGCCTAGGGGCTAGGGGAAGTGCCTAGGGGCTGTGCCTAGGGGCTAGGGGAAGTGCCTAGGGGCTAGGGGAAGTGCCTAGGGGAAGTGCCTAGGGGAAGTGCCTAGGGGCTAGGGGAAGTACCTAGGGGAAGTGCCTAGGGGCTAGGGGAAGTGTCTAGGGGAAGTGCCTAGGGGCTAGGGGAAGTGCCTAGGGGAAGTGCCTAGGGGCTAGGGGGTTTAATTTAGGGTTGTGCATACGACTGCCTTGTCATTAAACACACCAACATTAGTTCTGCGTAACCCCTTTTAACCTCCACTAGCCTGGAACAGCCTTTACACTCCTCAGAGCCAATAACATCGCTCATTTCCCTGTCACTCCCCACTGGGGGTGTCTTTGTGTGTGTGTGTGTGTGTGTGTGTCTCCCAGTGGGGGGTGCAGATGTTTCCTGGGTGGAAGTTCGATCTCGTGCCGAGGAGGCTGGTTGTTAGTTTGCCACTCGTAGTGTGTGTGTGTGTGTGTGTGATACCTTGCCCTCCCACTCCAGTAATAGTGTGTGTAACTCTCCCTCCTTGGCGTAGGCTCTGGCTGTGTGTCCTAAGGCATTGGTCTGCAGGGGGTTGGCACCTGCACAGAGAGAAAGGGGTTAGGGGGGTCAAAGGTTAGGGGTCAGACCGCAGCATTTGGACCGCTCCACAGGGTAGAAAGAGGGGTCGTATTTGTGATGCCTAAAATGCACATTCTGACCCCTCTACACACACACATCCCTGCCTACTGCACAATCTCCTCAAACATAACAGGTATTAACACACAGCAGGTATTATATTAACACACAGCAGGTATTATATTAACACACAGCAGGTATTATATTAACACACAGCAGGTATTATATTAACACACAGCAGGTATTATATTAACACACAGCAGGTATTATATTAACACAGCAGGTATTAACACACAGCAGGTATTATATTAACACAGCAGGTATTAACACACAGCAGGTATTATATTAACACAGCAGGTATTAACACACAGCAGGTATTATATTAACACACAGCAAGTATTATATTAACACACAGCAGGTATTAACACACAGCAGGTATATATTAACACACAGCAGGTATTAACACACAGCAGGTATTATATTAACACACAGCAGGTATTAACACACAGCAGGTATTATATTAACACACAGCAGGTATTATATTAACACAGCAGGTATTATATTAACACAGCAGGTATTATATTAACACACAGCAGGTATTATATTAACACACAGCAGGTATTATATTAACACACAGCATGTATTATATTAACACACAGCAAGTATTAACACACAGCAAGTATTAACACACAGCAGGTATTATATTAACACACAGCAGGTATTATATTAACACACAGCAGGTATTATATTAACACACAGCAGGTATTATATTAACACACAGCAGGTATTATATTAACACACAGCAGGTATTATATTAACACACAGCATGTATTATATTAACACACAGCAGGTATTATATTAACACACAGCAGGTATTAACACACAGCAGGTATTATATTAACACACAGCAGGTATTAACACACAGCAGGTATTATATTAACACACAGCAGGTATTATATTAACACACAGCAGGTATTATATTAACACACAGCATGTATTATATTAACACACAGCAAGTATTAACACACAGCAAGTATTAACACACAGCAGGTATTATATTAACACACAGCAGGTATTATATTAACACACAGCAGGTATTATATTAACACACAACATGTATTATATTAACACACAGCAGGTATTATATTAACACACAGCAGGTATTATATTAACACACAGCAGGTATTATATTAACACACAGCAGGTATTATATTAACACACAGCAGGTATTATATTAACACACAGCAGGTATAATATTAACACACAGCAGGTATTAACACACAGCAGGTATTATATTAACACACAGCAGGTATTATATTAACACACAGCAGGTATTGTATTAACACACAGCAGGTATTAACACACAGCAGGTATTATATTAACACACAGCAGGTATTAACACACAGCAGGTATTATATTAACACACAGCAGGTATTATATTAACACACAGCAGGTATTATATTAACACACAGCAGGTCAGGAATTAATTCCACTGCCACAGCAGGAGTTCAACACAGAGTTCAAGGAGAAAGAGACATGCCAGAACCCACAGCAGTAGGTTATTACCCCTATATTACAGTAGGTTATATATTACAGTAGGTTACTATATATTAAAGTATGTTATTATATATTACAGTAGGTTATATATTACAGTAGGTTACTATATGATTTTACAGTATGTTATATATTACAGTAGGTTACTATATGATATTACAGTAGGTTACTATATGATATTACAGTAGGTTACTATATATTACAGTAGGTTACTATATGATATTACAGTATGTTATTATTATATATTACAGTAGGTTATTATATATTACAGTAGGTTACGATATGATATTACAGTAGGTTATTATATATTACAGTAGGTTACTATATGATATTACAGTAGGTTATTATTATATATTACAGTAGGTTATTATATATTACAGTAGGTTACTATATGATATTACAGTAGGTTATTATATATTACAGTAGGTTACTATATGATATTACAGTAGGTTATATATTACAGTAGATTATTATATTACAGTAGGTTATTACCCCTATATTACAGTAGGTTACTATATGATATTACAGTAGGTTACTATATGATATTACAGTAGGTTACTATATGATATTACAGTAGGTTATTATATATTACAGTAGGTTATTATATATTACAGTAGGTTATTATATATTACAGTAGGTTACTATATGATATTACAGTAGGTTATTATATATTACAGTAGGTTATTATATATTACAGTAGGTTACTATATGATATTACAGTAGGTTATTATATATTACAGTAGATTATTATATTACAGTAGGTTACTATATGATATTACAGTAGGTTATTATATATTACAGTAGGTTATTATATTACAGTAGGTTACTATATGATATTACAGTAGGTTATTATATGATATTACAGTAGGTTTTTATATTACAGTAGGTTACTATATTACAGTAGGTTATTATATTACAGTAGGTTACTATATTACAGTAGGTTATTACCCCTATATTATACACACACTAAAGGGCTGAGGTAACCTCAGGAGAGACGGCACGTGTTACAGTGCGTGTGTCAGTGACTGAGTGTGTGTGTGTGTCAGTGATTGTGTGTGAGTCAACGATTGAGAATGTGTGTCTGTGTGTCGGTGATTGAGAGTGTGTAGGTGTCAGTGAGTCAATGATTGAGAATGTGTGTGTGAGAGTGTGTGTTGGGGATTGAGAGTGTGTGTTGGGGATTGAGAGTGTGTGTTGGGGATTGAGAGTGTGTAATGGCAGTGTGGGGTGCTGGTGGTGTTGTCTGTAAGGGTGGTTAGCATTGCCTTATGCCCTGACCTGACCTGCACTCTTAACTCAGTGTCACACACACACACACACACACACACACACACACACACACACACACACACGCCTCTGTAGCAATGCCACATGGTGTGTTTTGCGATGCTGTGTGTGTGTGTGTGTGAATGTGTGTGTGTGTGTGAATGTGTGTGTGTACACAATGAGGTACATGGTCGTAGTGTTGCTGTGAGAAAGACCAGTGAGAGTGATCGCCATGGTGATTATTGATAAAAACCTAAACAGCTGCCCTGCTCCCAAACCAATGATCCAAACCGCAAACTTAAAGGACAAAAGCAATATACCAGCTGACACACACCCACACACACTCACAGGTCCCCTCACCTACCCCACACACACTCTGCCCCCCCCCCCCCTTCTGTTTCCAACATAATAAATAGCATCATTTAGGCCTTTAATATCAGCCCATCCCTCTGGGCCAAGGATCAACCCTAACGACTACTAACCCTCAGAGAGACAGAGATAGAGGGGGGAGAGAGAGAGAGAAAAAGATAGAGAAAGAGAGGGGAGAGAGAGAAAGAGTGGAGAGGGGAGAGAGAGAAAGAGGGGGGAGAGAGAGAGGGGAGACGGGAGAGAGAAAGAAGGGGAGAGAGGGGGGGAGAGAGAAAGAGTGGAGAGGGGAGAGAGAGAAAGAGGGGGGAGAGAGAGAGGGGAGACGGGAGAGAGAAAGAGGGGAGAGAAAGAGGGTGAAGAGAGAGAGGGGAGAGGGGGGAGAGAGAGGAGAGAAAGAAGGGGAGAGAGAAAGAAGGGGAGAGTGGGGGGGAGAGAGAGGGGGAGAGGGAGGGGAGAGAAAGAAGGGGACAGAGAGAAAGAGGGGAGAGTGGGGGGAGAGAGAGGGGGAGAGGGTCACACACACAAACAATAACTATATTGAAACAGATGCAATACAAGCAGTACATTCACTTTCAAAACCCCGCTTATTATTGCCTCATTAAAAATGGCTATTAGGAGTATTCTCTACCTCCCTCCCCCGTTTCAGTACAGCTGGTGGGACAGGGACCCTGCTGGTGTGTGTGTGTTCCTGAGTGTCTAACCCCCCTGGTCAGGGCCATGCTCCACTCTATTACTCTCTGCCAGGCTTGTGGGGCCCTGTGTGGAGCCTGGGGGCTGGGTAGTGAGCTTCCCCAGGCAGGTTGAGGGCTGCTGGGGCAGGAGCCTGCTTGAGGTGGGCCTACAGACGCTGATGGATGGAGGCTTGAGACTAAGAGCCAACTGAGGCGAAGAGAGCAAGACAATGCACAAGTGTCTCACACACACACACACACACACACACACACACACACACACACACACACACACACACACACACACACACACACACACACACACACACACACACACACACAGGGGAAATAAACACAAATGCAAGCACAAATACGCAGGCACATATACGCCTTAAACGACACACAGAAATTCTCATCACTGACAGCCGTTATTCATCATGTATGTTTTATTACAGCTCTCCTATAAGAGGGGGAGAAAGGGAGGACGGAAGCAGGAAAACAGAAAGATGGAGGAGAGCAGAGGAAAGGAGGGGCCAATAGGAATGGAATCGTGAAACTGAGCTTAGGAAGGAAAAAGTCAAGAAACATCTTCTCCTCGTGTTACTGTGTGTGTGTGCGTGTGTGTGTGTGTGTGTGTGTGTGTGTGTGTGTGTGTGTGTGTGTGTGCGTGCGTAAAGGGAGGGAGGGAGGTCATAGATGGATTCTGATTGGCTGTGATAGCAGTGCCGGTCAGGCGTGGTCAGGTCGTCTGGGTAACAACATCTTTAATGTGATTGGTTTAGAATAATTGTTTCTGTTTTGAGAAATTTCTCCAGTTTTTTCTAGGTAAAAATGTATCAGGGTGAGGAAGGAGAGAGTGTGTTGGGGGGGGATGTTATTCCATTAGGTGAGTAGAATTTGTTTAAGCACTTAGATTACTCATTCTCTCAGCCTCCTCCCTCTTTCCCCGTTTGCTGCGTCTAGTTCTACCGGTCAGTTTGTGGAAGAGAGAGAAAAAGATGGAGGACGAGAACACGACAGTGGGAGAGGTGTAATCCATCATAAACAGAACATTATTCCTGTAACTCAATCATGACTGTGTGTGTGTGCGTGGGCTTACCTAGTAATTAAGACAGTGGTCTAAGCTTTTGGGGGTTTATTTGGACATTTTTTAAGGATGCAGATTATTTACATAGCAGTTACTATTTCGATCCATTAAATAAGCGCAGTTTAGAGACTTCCTCATACCGAACGGAAACAATCATTTTCTTTAACAATCATTCTTCAGTTCTATCTCCTTAGAAAGTCATTATTCAATATGTATACACTAACCCCCCCCCCCACACTAATACAATACTATTCAATATGTATACACTAACCCCCCCCCACACTAATACAATACTATTCAATATGTTTACACTAAACCCCCCCCCCACACTAATACAATACTATTCAATATGTATACACTAACCCCCCCCCCCACACTAATACAATACTATTCAATATGTATACACTAAACCCCCCCCCACACTAATACAATACTATTCAATATGTATACACTAACCCCCCCCCACACACTAATACATACTATTCAATATGTATACACTAACCCCCCCACACACTAATACAATACTATTCAATATGTATACACTAACCCCCCCCACACACTAATACAATACTATTCAATATGTATACACTAACCCCCCCCACACACTAATACAATACTATTCAATATGTATACACTAACCCCCCCCCACACACTAATACAATACTATTCAATATGTATACACTAACCCCCCCCCACACACTAATACAATACTATTCAATATGTATACACTAACCCCCCCCCACACACTAATACAATACTATTCAATATGTATACACTAACCCCCCCCACACACTAATAACATACTATTCAATATGTATACACTAACCCCCCCACACACTAATAACATACTATTCAATATGTATACACTAACCCCCCCCACACACTAATAACATACTATTCAATATGTATACACTAACCCCCCCCACACACTAATACAATACTATTCAATATGTATACACTAACCCCCCCCACACACTAATACAATACTATTCAATATGTATACACTAACCCCCCCACACACTAATACAATACTATTCAATATGTATACACTAACCCCCCCCCCACACTAATACAATACTATTCAATATGTATACACTAAACCCCCCCCCACACACTAATAACATACTATTCAATATGTATACACTAACCCCCCCCACACACTAATAACATACTATTCAATATGTATACACTAAACCCCCCCCACACACTAATACAATACTATTCAATATGTATACACTAACCCCCCCCCACACACTAATAACATACTATTCAATATGTATACACTAACCCCCCCCCACACACTAATACAATACTATTCAATATGTATACACTAACCCCCCCCACACTAATACAATACTATTCAATATGTATACACTAACCCCCCCCCACACTAATACAATACTATTCAATATGTATACACTAACCCCCCCCCCACACTAATACAATACTATTCAATATGTATACACTAACCCCCCCCCCACACTAATACAATACTATTCAATATGTATACACTAACCCCCCCACACTAATACAATACTATTCAATATGTATACACTAACCCCCCCCCCCCACACTAATACAATATTATTCAATATGTATACACTAACCCCCCCCACACTAATACAATACTATTCAATATGTATACACTAACCCCCCCCCCCACACTAATACAATACTATTCAATATGTATACACTAACCCCCCCCACACACTAATAACATACTATTCAATATGTATACACTAAACCCCCCACACACTAAGAAAATACTATTCAATATGTATACACTAACCCCCCCCACACTAATAACATACTATTTAAATATGTATACACTAACCCCCCCACTAATAACATACTATTCAATATGTATACACTAACCCCGCACACTAATAACATACTATTCAATATGTATACACTAACCCCCCCCCACACTAATAACATACTATTCAATATGTATACACTAAACCCCCCACACACTAAGAAAATACTATTCAATATGTATACACTAACCCCCCCACACTAATAACATACTATTTAAATATGTATACACTAACCCCCCCACTAATAACATACTATTCAATATGTATACACTAACCCCCCCACTAATAACATACTATTCAATATGTATACACTAACCCCCCCACTAATAACATACTATTCAATATGTATACACTAACACCCCCACTAATAACATACTATTCAATATGTATACACTAACCCCCCACACTAATAACATACTATTCAATATGTATACACTAACCCCCCCCACACTAATAACATACTATTCAATATGTATACACTAGGCGTATGTCGCAAGTTACAACTTCACAGGAGAGCTGTTTGAATGGGAAAAAAGTTCTGTTTTATCAAAATTTGTTTATTTTGTCCAGAAATGTTTTCTCGAACATGTGACCTTTCATGTGCCTTAAAAACAAACTCGTATGTCATTTGTAAATACGAATACAATTGTTAAATTACGAGCCTTGTTGGTTAAACCACAGAAAAAGTGAGCAACCTTCCCACTAGCCATGATTGGCTGAGATAATGAGTGGGCTGGACATGCCGAGAGAGGAGTTCGGATTGGTCTGCCATTTTGAAGGCTTCTGTCTATTTGAACTCGTCTTGGTAATCCTGTTGAATGTGGCTTTAAAAAAAAAATAATGTATTGTGTAGTGGAGCTGCATAAGTGTTGCTCTCCACTTTCTGGAGGACCGAGTTTTGAAATCAGTGGAATTAGAGTATGATAGCTAAAGAGGTGGAGAAAACACCGGTCTCCGGATTACATCTTCAAACTAAGTGCAACCGTGGCATCTGTAACAGGGAGAAACGTGCATCATGCGCGGTGATGTATACAGGTCAGATAGCTAGCTACATTTTCAGATATTACACGTTTCATTTCAAGCTAAAGTGTACTGTTAGCTAGCTAGCTAACGTTAGCTGGCTGGCTCCCTAGCTGACGTTGTTATTTGTTTCCCAGAGCCGTTGCTGTGATGGCACACTGCGGTATTTCACCCAGTGGATATGGGAGTTTATCAAAATTGGATTAGTTTTTTTTCATATTCTTTGTGGGTCTGTGTAATCTGAGGGAAATATGTGTCTCTAATATTGCCATACATTGGGCAGGAGGTTAGGAAGTGCAGCTCAGTTTCCATCTCATTTTGTGGGCAGTGTTCACATAGCATGTCTTCTCGAGAGCCAGGTCTGCCTACGGCTGCCTCTCTCAATAGCAAGGCTATGCTCACTGAGGCTGTACATAGTCAAAGCTTTCCTTAAGTTTGGGTCAGTCACAGTGGTCAGGTATTCTGCCACTGTGTACTCTCTGTTTAGGGCCAAATACCATTATAGTTTGCTCAGTTTTTTTGTTATTATGTCAAGTAATGATCTTTTTGTTTTCTCATGATTTGGTTGGGTCTAAATCTCACAGTTTCTCTCTATTTTCTTGTGGTGTTGCCCCAGGACAGGCTCTGTGCAAGGGTCAGAGTTCAATTAGGTCTGGAGGGAGGACTGGAGGGAGGGTGGGGCTTACTTGTTTAAAACCCACTGGTGTGTAGAGGGACCGTAGGAGGGGAGGGATGTTCTGCCCTGGGGTAGTGAGTTTGGTAGAGGACCCGAGTCAACGACAGGTGTGAGCACAGAAACACAATCAGTCACTTAAAGTACACCTCAAGGACATGATGTGCGTGTATGTGGATGTGTGTGCATGGGCGCGTGTCAGTGTGTGTGTATGTGTGTATGCATGACTCACCTTTCTCCAGCAGCATGCGTACAGCTAGTGGGTCGTCGGCCAGCGTTGCGTAGTGTAGGGCTGTGCAACCACGGAAACCAGCCCTGCTACTTAGCCTGCTACTAAATTCATCCTCCCTGGAAACCAACACTGACACAGACAGACAGACAAACAGACAGACAGACAGACAGACAGACAGACAGACAGACAGACAGACAGACAGACAGACAGACAGACAGACAGACAGACAAAAAGAGGGTGAAGGAGAGAGAGAAGTAATGAAAGGAGAGAGATTAATAAATCAGTTGTATTTTTATCTTCTCCATTCATGTAAAATTATAAGAATCAAACTAATTTCTACATTAGAGAGAATCCATGATGTTTCTACTTTATTAATAAAAGCATTGACCCTGATAATGTTCAACAACTCTCTATCATGTATATTAATGATACACACTTCTTTATTACACACACAGCCCTTCTCTCTCTCTCTACTCAGCCCTTCTTTATCTTTCTCTCCCTCCCTCTCTCTTTCTACCCAGCACTTAGTTTTCTCCTTCCGACCACCACTTGTCATCCTCCCTGGCTCTCTTTTCCCCGACACTCCCTCTCTCCCTCGCATTGTCTGCCTTCATCTCTTTCCCTGGAACTTTGTCTCTTCACTCCCTCCCTCCATCACCTAATCCCCCCTCTCCCTCCCCCTCTCTCTTTGACAGGCTGGCCGGTGTGTGTATGGATGTCTGAGAGGGATAATCACAGCAAACTCAATAAAGCGTCGCGCAGGCCCGCCTAGCCCATCTATCAGCGTGCGTCTGGGAAATGCTTCCCCGCGCAACGCCGCCCCGCGTGGACCCAAAGCTGACAGCTATATAAATGTGTGCAATATACATATCACATATAAATATGTCTGCAGAGCCAGCAGAGTCTGAGTCTGTGTGTGTGTGTGTGTGTGTATGTGTGTGTGTTTCCATAGAAAACAAATAAAACAACGCCTCCACCAGAAAATAAATAAATAAAATAAATAAATAGGGAACAAATGTAACTCTTACATATATGCAAATATGAGAGGGGCTCATAATGTCTGTGTCTACAGTTAGAATTCATCTATGCAATAACAAACTAATGACCAGGGCCCACTGTGGGTGGGTGTATATGTCCATTTATCTATCTGCAACATCATCACGGGTGTAAGAAACACTCCAGCTCGTCTCTGAGTTGGGGGGTTAGGAGGATGCTCCAGCTCGTCTCTGAGTTGGGGGGGGGGGGTTAGGAGGATGCTCCAGCTCGTCTCTGAGTTGGGGGGGTTAGGAGGATGCTCCAGCTTGTCTCTGAGTTGGGGGGTTAGGAGGATGCTCCAGCTTGTCTCTGAGTTGGGGGGTTAGGAGGATGCTCCAGCTTGTCTCTGAGTTGGGGGGGTTAGGAGGATGCTCCAGCTTGTCTCTGAGTTGGGGGGGTTAGGAGGATGCTCCAGCTCGTCTCTGAGTTGGGGGGTTAGGAGGATGCTCCAGCTCGTCTCTGAGTTGGGGGGGGGGGGGTTAGGAGGATGCTCCAGCTCGTCTCTGAGTTGGGGGGGTTAGGAGGATGCTCCAGCTTGTCTCTGAGTTGGGGGTTAGGAGGATGCTCCAGCTTGTCTCTGAGTTGGGGGGGTTAGGAGGATGCTCCAGCTTGTCTCTGAGTTGGGGGGTTAGGAGGATGCTCCAGCTCGTCTCTGAGTTGGGGGGGTTAGGAGGATGCTCCAGCTCGTCTCTGAGTTGGGGGGTTAGGAGGATGCTCCAGCTCGTCTCTGAGTTGGGGGGGTTAGGAGGATGCTCCAGCTCGTCTCTGAGTTGGGGGGGTTAGGAGGATGCTCCAGCTCGTCTCTGAGTTGGGGGGGTGTTAGGAGGATGCTCCAGCTCGTCTCTGAGTTGGGGGGGTGTTAGGAGGATGCTCCAGCTCGTCTCTGAGTTGGGGGGTTAGGAGGATGCTCCAGCTCGTCTCTGAGTTGGGGCTTTAGGAGGATGCTCCAGCTCGTCTCTGAGTTGGGAGGTTAGGAGGATGCTCCAGCTCGTCTCTGAGTTGGGGGGGGGGGTTAGGAGGATGCTCCAGCTCGTCTCTGAGTTGGGGGGGGGGGGTAAGGAGGATGCTCCAGCTCGTCTCTGAGTTGGGGGGGGGGGTTAGGAGGATGCTCCAGCTCGTCTCTGAGTTGGGGGGGGGGGTTAGGAGGATGCTCCAGCTCGTCTCTGAGTTGGGGGGTTAGGAGGATGCTCCAGCTTGTCTCTGAGTTGGGGGGTTAGGAGGATGCTCCAGCTTGTCTCTGAGTTGGGGGGTTAGGAGGATGCTCCAGCTCGTCTCTGAGTTGGGGGGTTAGGAGGATGCTCCAGCTCGTCTCTGAGTCGGGGGGGTTAGGAGGATGCTCCAGCTCGTCTCTGAGTTGGGGGGTTAGGAGGAAGCTCCAGCTCGTCTCTGAGTTGGGGGGGGGTTAGGACGATGGATGAATGTCATAGTTACCTTCCAGTGAGTGAATGCCCTTCTCTCTGGATGTGTCATAGACGTTGTTGAAGTCGTCTCCTGCGTTAGGATCAGCCCCAGACTCCAGCAGAATCTCCACCACGCTGGAAAACACAAACACACATTTAGTAAAACAACAAGGGTGTGTGCCATCTGACAATGGACTACAGCCATATCAGCTGTGATATGACCAGCAGGCCTCCCTGGCTGTGGACCGGCAGGCCTCCCTGGCTGCAGGCCTCCCTGGCTGTGGACCAGCAGGCCTCCCTGGCTGTGGACCAGCAGGCCTCCCTGGCTGTGGACCAGCAGGCCTCCCTGGCTGTGGACCAGCAGGCCTCCCTGGCTGTGGACCTGCAGGCCTCCCTGGCTGTGGACCTGCAGGCCTCCCTGGCTGTGGACCAGCAGGCCTCCCTGGCTGTGGACCAGCAGGCCTCCCTGGCTGTGACTGAGGTGCTCCCTCCTCCCTCCACTGCTCAGACTGATCTACTGCTAGTCTTGCCTCAACAATTACATTTTGTTACATCTCATCTTATTGACATTTGTTTCTTGTAAATGTTCTTGGAATTCCCATTAGAACTGTTTAACCATCTCTAAATCTCCCACAACCCTCCAGGCCACAGATTGGCCACACAGGGGTGGGGAGTACCCATGGGAACCATGGGCACCCCAGTGTCCCCAAACTAGCGAGGGTGCTAGGGGATGTTTCCGGCGCTGTGTGAACTCCTTCAGTGGAGCGGACCGACCTGGCAGTCAACAACGCGTCGAAAGACACACGACTCCCATGGCAACGGCGTTCACTGTGACCCCAGCGACATTCCAGGTACCGTCACTCCGTCTACACCCTCCGCCACCCCATTGACGGACCAGACCCCCTGTCCCACACCCCACCAGACCCCCCGTCCCACCCCCACCATGAACAAGGGCTGTGACACTGAGACACACTAGACAGTCAACATCTGGCCTGTGTTGTTTTGTGGTGTAGTCCATACTGAGGTTCTCTCACAGCTAGCCTGGCTAACCTGATAGCTTCTTCACATAGAGATCTGGGGCCAGGCTAACCTGATAGCTTCTTCACATAGAGATCTGGGGCCTGGCTAACCTGATAGCTTCTTCACATAGAGATCTGGGACCAGGCTAACCTGATAGCTTCTTCACATAGAGATCTGGGGCCAGGCTAACCTGATAGCTTCTTCACATAGAGATCTGGGACCAGGCTAACCTGATAGCTTCTTCACATAGAGATCTGGGGCCAGGCTAACCTGATAGCTTCTTCACATAGAGATCTGGGGCCAGGCTAACCTGATAGCTTCTTCACATAGAGATCTGGGACCAGGCTAACCTGCTAGCATCTTCACATAGAGATCTACGACCAGGCTAACCTGCTAGCATCTTCACATAGAGATCTGGGACCAGGCTAACCTGATAGCTTCTTCACATAGAGATCTGGGACCAGGCTAACCTGATAGCTTCTTCAGAGGATGATGATCTGGTTGTGTTTGTTATGGTTGCCAGCACCAAGGACTTGTCTCAGTGAGTCTCTAGGGCAAAATGGTGTCTTGTGTTGTGTGTCTTCAGAGATAGGGAGGCAGAAGTTTGTGGTGATGATACTCAGAACCTATGAGATCCCTGTCCACTAGCCCTGTGGGAGAGGTGGAGGCTTCTGTTTAGTGCCGGACCGTGTGACAGGACAGGACTGCTGGTAAGGAGGGGTTATCTTCTTGTGTTACTGTATCAGTTCAGCTGTGGGAGGGGTGGGGGGGCAGTGACCCAAGGAGGGTAACTCGCCCCGGCAAGCACTTCTACAAACACGTATCCTCAGACACAAATACATGCGTACGCACACACACACACACACACACACACACACACGGGTATGTGGAGAAGAGGGTTCGGCTAAAAAGGGTTGTTAATGGTATCGAAAAGGTAAACATGGACAGAGAGAAAGGAACAATAGAGAGAGGAGGAGGAGGAGGAGAGGAAGAGGAGAAGGATGAAAGAGAGAGGACAGAAGAAAGAAAGAGGATCTGATTATACAGCAGGTTGTGGTACTCATCAGGTCATGGAACCAGTTTCTGGTTTTGAGTAATACGTGCTGGTAAACTGACAAACTTTATTTGGGCTGTGTGTGATAGAGATGCAACACCAAATCATGGCCAACCCATGACTGCACGGAGCCTGTGTGAATATATTAGCCCTAGTGAGAGCCTATTAGCCCCAGTGAGAGCCTATTAGCCACAGTGAGAGCCTATTAGCCCTAGTGAGAGCCTATTAGCCCTAGTGAGAGCCAATTAGCCCTAGTGAGAGCCTATTAGCCCTAGTGAGAGCCTATTAGCCCCAGTGAGAGCCTATTAGCCACAGTGAGAGCCTATTAGCCCTAGTGAGAGCCTATTAGCCCTAGTGAGAGCCTATTAGCCCTAGTGAGAGCCTATTAGCCCTAGTGAGAGCGTATTAGCCCATTAGCCCTAGTGAGAGCCTATTAGCCCCAGTGAGAGCGTATAGCCCTAGTGAGAGCCTATTAGCCACAGTGAGAGCGTATAGCCCTAGTGAGAGCCTATTAGCCCTAGTGAGAGCGTATTAGCCCATTAGCCCTAGTGAGAGCCTATTAGCCCCAGTGAGAGCTTATTAGCCCTAGTGAGAGCTTGTTAGCCAGAATGAGAGCTTATTAGCCCCAGTCAGAGCGTATTAGCCCTAGTGAGAGCCTATTAGCCCCAGTGAGAGCCTATTAGCCCCAGTGAGAGCCTATTAGCCCCAGTGAGAGCGTATAGCCCTAGTGAGAGCCTATTAGCCCCAGTGAGAGCGTATAGCCCTAGTGAGAGCCTATTAGCCCTAGTGAGAGCACATTAGCCCTAGTGAGAGCACATTAGCCCTAGTGAGAGCACATTAGCCCTAGTGAGAGCACATTAGCCCTAGTGAGACTAGTGAGAGCACATTAGCCCTAGTGAGAGCCCATTAGCCCTAGTGAGAGCCTATTAGCCCTAGTGAGAGCGTATTAGCCCATTAGCCCTAGTGAGAGCCTATTAGCCCCAGTGAGAGCGTATAGCCCTAGTGAGAGCCTATTAGCCACAGTGAGAGCGTATAGCCCTAGTGAGAGCCTATTAGCCCTAGTGAGAGCGTATTAGCCCATTAGCCCTAGTGAGAGCCTATTAGCCCCAGTGAGAGCTTATTAGCCCTAGTGAGAGCTTATTAGCCAGAATGAGAGCTTATTAGCCCCAGTCAGAGCGTATTAGCCCTAGTGAGAGCCTATTAGCCCCAGTGAGAGCGCATTAGCCCTAGTGAGAGCCTATTAGCCCCAGTGAGAGCCTATTAGCCCCAGTGAGAGCGTATAGCCCTAGTGAGAGCCTATTAGCCCCAGTGAGAGCGTATAGCCCTAGTGAGAGCCTATTAGCCCTAGTGAGAGCACATTAGCCCTAGTGAGAGCACATTAGCCCTAGTGAGAGCACATTAGCCCTAGTGAGACTAGTGAGAGCACATTAGCCCTAGTGAGAGCCCATTAGCCCTAGTGAGAGCCTATTAGCCCTAGTGAGAGCCTATTAGCCCCAGTGAGAGCCTATTAGCCCCAGTGAGAGCCTATTAGCCCTAGTGAGAGCGCATTAGCCCTAGTGAGAGCCTATTAGCCCTAGTGAGAGCCTATTAGCCCTAGTGAGAGCCCATTAGCCCTAGTGAGAGCCCATTAGCCCTAGTGAGAGCCCATTAGCCCTAGTGAGAGCGCATTAGCCCTAGTGAGGGTGTTTGAGAGAAGGGCATCTCATCATCAGCTAGACCTAGCCACAGTAGACATGATCATATCATACGTGTGATGTTTTCACAGTACCATGTTATAACCTATATGTACCATGCCTAGTTTAATGTTATAACCTATATGTACCATGCCTAGTTTAATGTTATAGGCTATATGTACCATGCCTAGTTTAATGCTATAGGCTATATGTACCATGCCTAGTTTAATGTTATAGGCTATATGTACCATGCCTAGTTTAATGCTATAGGCTATATGTACCATGCCTAGTTTAATGCTATAGGCTATATGTACCATGCCTAGTTTAATGTTATAGGCTATATGTACCATGCCTAGTTTAATGTTATAGGCTATATGTACCATGCCTAGTTTAATGTTATAGGCTATATGTACCATGCCTAGTTTAATGTTATAGGCTATATGTACCATGCCTAGTTTAATGTTATAACCTATATTTATTTATTTATTTTTATTTCACCTTTATTTAACCAGGTAGGCAAGTTGAGAACAAGTTCTCATTTACAATTGCGACCTGGCCAAGATAAAGCAAAGCAGTTCGACAACATACAAAAACACAGAGTTACACATGGAGTAAAACAACATACAATCAATGATGCAGTAGAAAAAAATAAGACTATATACAATGTGAGCAAATGATGTGAGATAATGGAGGTAAAGGCAAAAAAATGCCATGGTGGCAAAGTAAATAAAGTATGGCAAGAAAAACACTGGAATGGTAGATTTGTAGTTTGAAGAAAGTTAAAAGTTAAAATATAAATAATATGGTGCAAAGGAGCAAAATAAATTAAATAAATAAATACAGTAGGGGAAAAGGTAGTAGTTTGGGCTCAATTAAAGATGGGCTATGTACAGGTGCAGAGATCTGTGAGCTGCTCTGACAGCTGGTGCTTAAAGCTAGTGAGGGAGATAAGTGTTTCCAGTTTTAGAGATTTTTGTAGTTCGTTCCAGTCATTGGCAGCTGAGAACTGGAAGGAGAGACGACCAAAGGAGGAGTTGGCTTTAGGGGTGACCAGAGAGATATACCTGCTGGAGCGCGTGCTACAGGTGGGTGCTGCTATGGTGACCAGTGAGCGGAGATAAGGGGGGACTTTACCTAGCAGGGTCTTGTAGATGACCTGGAGCCAATGTGTTTGGCGACGATTATGAAGTGAAGGCCAGCCAACGAGAGCATACAGGTCGCAGTGGTGGGTTGTATATGGGGCTTTGGTGACAAAACGGATGGCACTGTGATAGACTGCATCCAGCTTGTTGAGTAGGGTATTGGAGGCTATTTTGTAAATGACATCGCCGAAGTCGAGGATTGGTAGGATGGTCAGTTTTACGAGGGTATGTTTGGCAGCATGAGTGAAGGATGCTTTGTTGCGAAATAGGAAGCCAATTCTAGATTTCACTTTGGATTGGAGATGATTGATGTGAGTCTGGAAGGAGAGTTTACAGTCTAACCAGACACCTAGGTATTTGTAGTTGTCCACAAATTCTAAGTTAGAACCGTCCAGAGAAGTTATGCTGGATGGGCGGGCAGGTGCAGGCAGCGATCGGTTGAAGAGCATGCATTTAGTTTTACTTGTGTTTAGGAGCAGTTGGAGACCACGGAAGGAGAGTTGAATGGCATTGAAGCTCGTCTGGAGGGTTGTTAACACAGTGTCCAAAGAAGGGCCAGAAGTATACAGAATGGTGTCGTCTGCGTAGAGGTGGATCAGAGATTCACCAGCAGCAAGAGCGACATCATTTATGTATACAGAGAAAAGAGTTGGCCCAAGAATTGAACCCTGTGGTACCCCCATATGTACCATGCCTAGTTTAATGTTATAGGCTATATGTACCATGCCTAGTTTAATGCTATAGGCTATATGTACCATGCCTAGTTTAATGTTATAGGCTATATGTACCATGCCTAGTTTAATGTTATAGGCTATATGTACCATGCCTAGTTTAATGTTATAACCTATATGTACCATGCCTAGTTTAATGTTATAGGCTATATGTACCATGCCTAGTTTAATGTTATAGGCTATATGTACCATGCCTAGTTTAATGTTATAGGCTATATGTACCATGCCTAGTTTAATGTTATAGGCTATATGTACCATGCCTAGTTTAATGTTATAGGCTATATGTACCATGCCTAGTTTAATGTTATAGGCTATATGTACCATGCCTAGTTTAATGTTATAGGCTATATGTACCATGCCTAGTTTAATGTTATAGGCTATATGTACCATGCATAGTTTAATGTTATGTGATGTTTCCTCTCTCTCTGTGTGTATGTGCACCTCTACCTCTCCCTCCTGCTGTGTCTTCACCAAATAGCCCTGGTGGGCAGGAGACATCTATCTCACCTGGCCAGACACACACCTACACCCCCCACTCACATCTGGCCAGACAGACACCTACACCCCCCACCTGGCCAGACAGTCACCTACAGCCCCCACCCACATACCCACACCTGGCCAGACAGTCACCTACACCCCCCACCCACATCTGGCCAGACACACACCTACACCCCCCATCCACATCTGGCCAGACACACACCTACACCCCCCACCCACATACCCTCACCTGGCCAGACAATCCCCTACAGCCCCCACCCACATACCCACACCTGGCCAGACAGTCACCAACACCCCCCACCCACATACCCCCACCTGGCCAGACAGTCACCTACACCCCCCACCCACATACCCCCACCTGGCCAGACAGTTACCCACCCCCCCCACCCACATACCCCCACCTGGCCAGACAGTCACCCACCCCCCCCACACACATACCCCTACCTGGCCAGACAGTCACCCCCCCCCCCCACACACATACCCCCTACCTGGCCAGACAGTCACCCACCCCCCCCACCCACATACCCCCACCTGGCCAGACAGTCACCTACCCCCCACCCACATACCCCCACCTGGCCAGACAGTCACCCACCCCCCCACCCACATACCCCCACCTGGCCAGACAGTCACCCACCCCCCCCACCCACCTGGCCAGACAGTCACCTACACCCCCCACCCGGCCAGACAGTCACCTACCCCCCACCCACATACCCCCACCTGGCCAGACAGTCACCTACCCCTACCTGGCCAGTGGTAAGTCCAGCTGTGCACTTGTCTCACACGGTCTCCCTCTGAAGCCCGGGGGTGGGAGGATCAGGGTTTCTAGGGTCTCTGTCCATAGCCTGCTCGGTCAGTGGGTTTTAGCCTAGGTTCAAAGGTGGGTAATACCCTGGGTCAGAATTAGTGGGCAGGCCCATTCACACTGTGCTTCTCCTATGAACGAGCCGCTATATTCCAAGGTCTGTCTGTCTGTCTGTCTGTCTGTCTGTCTGTCTGTGTGATTTAAGTGCCACTGCCCCATAATTCTGTACCATTCCCACTCCACACACCCCTAAAGCCAATCGGCCTCTCCATCCCTCTCTATCCATCCATCTCCCTCCTTCCATCTCCCTCCAGGCCTCTCCCTCCCTCCCTCCCTCCCTCCCTCCCTCCATCCATCTCCCTCCAGGTCTCTCCATCCATCCATCTCCCTCCATCTCCATCCATCCATCTCCCTCCATCTCCATCCATCCATCCATCTCCCTCCATCTCCATCCATCCATCTCCCTCCATCTCCATCCATCCATCTCCCTCCATCTCCCTCCATCCCCCTCCATCCATCCATCTCCATCCATCTCTCTCCATCCCCCTCCCTCCATCTCTCTCCATCCCCCTCCCTCCCCCTCCATCCATCTCCATCCCTCCATCCATCTCCATCCCTCCATCCCTCCCCATCCCTCCCTCCCTCCATCTCCCTCCATCCATCCCTCCCTCCCTCCATCTCTCTCCATCCCCCTCCATCTCTCTCCATCCCCCTCCCTCCCCCCCTCCATCCCTCCATCCATCTCCATCCCTCCATCCCTCCCCCCTCCATCCCTCCATCCATCTCCATCCCTCCCCCCCTCCATCCATCCCTCCCTCCATCCCTCCCCCCCTCCATCCATCCCTCCCCATCCCTCCATCCCCCTCCCTCCCTCCATCCCTCCCTCCATCCCTCCCTCCATCCATCTCCCTCCCTCCCTCCCCCTCCCTCCCTCCATCCATCCCTCCCCCCTCCATCCCCCCCTCCATCCATCCCACCCCATCCCTCCATCCCCCTCCATCTCTCTCCATCCCCCTCCCTCCCCCCCTCCATCCATCTCCCTCCATCCATCTCCATCCCTCCATCCCCCTCCATCCCTCCCTCCCTCCCTCCATCCATCTCCCTCCATCCATCTCCCTCCCTCCCCCCTCCATCCCTCCATCCCTCCCTCCATCCCTCCCTCCATCCATCTCCCTCCATCCCTCCATCCATCCATCTCCCTCCCTCCCTCCCTTCCTCCCTCCATCCATCTCCCTCCCTCCATCCCTCCCTCCATCTCCCTCCATCCATCTCCCTCCCTCCCTCCCTCCCTCCCTCCCTCCCTCCCTCCATCTCCCTCCCTCCATCCCTCCCTCCATCCATCTCCCTCCCTCCCTCCCCCCCTCCATCCCTCCCTCCCTCCCTCCATCCATCCTCTTGAGAAGGAGAGGAAAACTTGTATTCACATTTTTCCCAACGAGTCGCTCTGTCGGAACGGTCAACAGGCGTTCCACTCGGGCGAGCGCTCATTGTGCACGTGAATGGAGGGAGGGAGGAAGGGATAGGGGGATGGAGAGAGAGAGAGAGATATGGAGAGGGAGATTGTATGTTAAGAGTGCAAACAGGGGGGTACCCTGCCCATCCCTTCTTTCAGCCACATCAAAGCTACTCAAAAACACACACCCTCAAACCCCCCCACCACCTCACACACTCAACCCCACACACACACACACACACACACACACACAACCCCAACACACACACACACACACACACACACACACACACAAAATCAACCCCAACCCACAATCTCAACCTCGCTCACACACAAACACAACCCCTCACACACTCAACCCTAACACACAATCTCAACCTCGCTCTCTCTCTCTCACACACACACACACACAACCCCTCACACACACACACAACCCCAACCCCTCACACACACACTCAACCCCAACCCACTCAACCCTAACACACAATCTCAACCTCGCTCACACACACACACACACACCCTCACACTAGGGCTGACCCCATTTAGTTGACTGGTCGATCAGTGTTGATTGCTCTATAAATTAAGAAAATATTCAGTATCAAATAATACCAGGCCAGGTTGGAGAGGATTGGCGCATTGTCCATTTGACACAACATTAGCGCATTAGCCTTTAGCCCTCAGAGCCAGAACAACCTTGTTCACTGCTGTTGAACACATATTTACTAACAAGCAATGAAAACATGCATCGTATAAAAGAAAGTCCACACCTCCATTTGAGTGGTTTTAGTTTTACTGAAGTGCCAATAGCGCTCTACACTCCTGAGCATCTAGCGTATTACATCACCCTGAGCATCTAGCGTATTACATCACCCTGAGCATCTAGCGTATTACATCACCCTGAGCATCTAGCGTATTACATCACCCTGAGCATCTAGCGTATTACATCACCCTGAGCATCTAGCGTATTACATCACCCTGAGCATCTAGCGTATTACATCACCCTGAGCATCTAGCGCATTACATCACCCTGAGCATCTAGCGTATTACATCACCCTGAGCATCTAGCGTATTACATCACCCTGAGCATCTAGCGTATTACATCACCCTGAGCATCTAGCGTATTACATCACCCTGAGCATCTAGCGTATTACATCACCCTGAGCATCTAGCGTATTACATCACCCTGAGCATCTAGCGTATTACATCACCCTGAGCATCTAGCGTATTACATCACCCTGAGCATCTAGCGTATTACATCACCCTGAGCATCTAGCGTATTACATCACCCTGCGTCAAAAGACAGTTGGAAAGACGAGAGGATGTAGAACGTTTAATACACAGACTAAGTTAGCAAAACAATTGATTATAACCGTTGGTAAACACTCATGTTATTAGGTCAAGTTTATCTACAAGAAAATAAAAGTTAAGAATAACATTTTAAAAACATCCGAAATAGATGTAGACTTATTTAGAAAGTGTTCTGGCAGTTATTTAATTTTCATGACAGTCTTCAACCATAACTGTCAGTTACCATGGTTACATGGTTTATTCAGCTACCGTCACAGCCCTAAAACCGTTGCCACAAATCATCTACAATGTCATCGTAAGCCGTAGCATTAAGATTTACCTTCACTGGAACTAAGGGCCCCAAACCATGACAAACAGCCCAAGACCATTATTCCTCCTCCACCAAACTTTACAGTTGACACTATGCATTCGTGCGGGTAACGTTCTCCTGGCATCCGCCAAACCCAGATTCATCCACTGGACTGCCAGATGGTGAAGCGTGATTCATCACTCCAGAGAACGTGTGGAGGTGAGTCCAATGGCGGCGAGCTTTACACCACTCCAGCCGACGCTTGGCATTGCGCATGGTGATCTTAGGCTTGTGTGCGGCTACTCGGCCATGGAAACCCATTTCACGAACCCCCTGATGAACAGTTCTTGTGCTGACGTTGCTTCCAGAGGCAGTTTGGAACTCGGTAGTGAGTGTTGTAACCAAGGACAGATGACTTTTACGTGCTTCAGCAACCACCGATCCTGTTCTGTGAGCTTGTGTAGTCTACCACTTCACATACTTTTGTATATATAGTGCATTTACAATTAAATGATTCAAATGTATTTTGTAATTTACAGTGAACTCCAAAAGTATTGGGAGAGTGACACATTTTTGTGGACGCTACCATGATTACAGATAATCCTGAATGAATTGTGAATAATGATGAGTGAGAAAGTTAGAGGCATTAATATCATAACCCTCTAAAATGCTAACCTCCCCTGTTATTGTAATGGTGAGACGTTAGCATGTCTTGGGGGTATGATATAAAATGCTAACCTCCCCTGTTATTGTAATGGTGAGAGGTTAGCATGTCTTGGGGGTATGATATAAAATGCTAACCTCCCCTGTTATTGTAATGGTGAAACGTTAGCATGTCTCGCGGGTATGACATAAAATGCTAACTTCCCCTGTTATTGTAATAGTGAGACGTTAGCATGTCTTGTAACTTTCTCACTCATTATTCACGATTCATTCAGGACTATCCGTAATCATGGTAGCATTCACATTAAATGTACTGTCTTGGGATATCTAACAACAGTATAGGTAAGTGCAATTGATTTGAAATAAGACACCGTGCCATAAACTAGGCATCTTCGTCTTTAGAATGATAGTGGATTGTTGCCGATGCATCATGGTTTTCTAACTCAATTTGCTACTGCCATGGTTACACCTGGTTTCATGAAAATCACTCTTATTTCATTTGTATTTCATTTCGTCATAAACAAAATGTCTTCTGCAATAACTTGATATGTTGAGTCAGTCCTTGTGATGAAACAACAGTAGTAAGGCCTGATCAACGACGAGACAGCCTATAGGGAGGAGGTCAGAGACCTGGCCCGGTGGTGGCAGAATAACAACCTATCCCTCAACAGTTTCCCAAGACTAAGGAGATGATTGTGGACTACAGGAAAAGGAGGACCGAGCACGCCCCCATTCTCATCGACGGGGCTATAGTAGAGCAGGTTGAGAGCTTCAAGTTCCTTGATGTCCACATCACCAACAAACTAGAATGGTCCAAACACACCAAGACAGTCGTGAAGAGGGCACGACAAAGCTTATTCCCCCTCAGGGAACTAAAAAGATTTGGCATGGGTCCTGAGATCCTCAAAAGGTTCTACAGCTGCAACATCGAGAGCATCCTGACTGGTTGCATCACTGCCTGGTACGGCAATTGCTCGGCCTCCGACCGCAAGGCACTACTGAGGGTAGTGCGTACGGCCCAGTACATCACAGGACCTCTACACCAGGCGGTGTCAGAGGAAGGCCCTAAAAATGTTCAAAGACCCCAGCCACAGACTGTTCTCTCTACTACCGCATGGCAAGCGGTACCGGAGTGCCAAGTCTTGGACAAAAAGGCTTCTCAACAGTTTTTACCCCCAAGCCATAAGACTCCTGAACAGGTAATCAAATGGCTACCCAGACTATTTGCATTGTGTGCCCCCCCAACCCCTCTTTTATGCTGCTGCTACTCTCTGTTTATCATATATGCATAGTCACTTTAACTATACATTCATGTACATACTACCTCAGTTGGGCCGACCAACCAGTGCTCCCACACATTGGCTAACCAGGCTATCTGCATTGTGTCCTGCCACCCACCAACCCCTCTTTTACGCTACTGCTACTCTCTGTTCATCATATATGCATAGCCACTTTAACCATATCTACATGTACATACTACCTCAATCAGCCTGACTAACCGGTGTCTGTATGTAGCCTCGCTACTTTTATAGCCTCGCTACTGTATATAGCCTCGCTACTGTATATAGCCTCGCTACTTTATAGAGCCTCGCTACTTTTATAGCCTCGCTACTGTATATAGCCTCGCTACTTTATATAGCCTCGCTACTTTATATAGCCTCGCTACTTTATATAGCCTCGCTACTTTATATAGCCTCGCTACTTTATATAGCCTCGCTACTTTATATAGCCTCGCTACTTTATATAGCCTCGCTACTTTATATAGCCTCGCTACTGTATATAGCCTCGCTACTTTATATAGCCTCGCTACTTTATATAGCCTCGCTACTTTATATAGCCTCGCTACTTTATATAGCCTCGCTACTTTATAGAGCCTCGCTACTTTATAGAGCCTCGCTACTTTATAGAGCCTCGCTACTTTATATAGCCTCGCTACTTTATATAGCCTCGCTACTTATATAGCCTCGCTACTTATATAGCCTCGCTACTTTATATAGCCTCGCTACTTTATATAGCCTCGCTACTTTATATAGCCTCGCTACTTTATATAGCCTCGCTACTTTATATAGCCTCGCTACTTTATATAGCCTCGCTACTTTATATAGCCTCGCTACTTTATATAGCCTCGCTACTTTATATAGCCTCGCTACTTTATATAGCCTCGCTACTTTATATAGCCTCGCTACTTTATATAGCCTCGCTACTTTATATAGCCTCGCTACTTTATATAGCCTCGCTACTTTATATAGCCTCGCTACTTTATATAGCCTCGCTACTTTATATAGCCTCGCTACTTTATATAGCCTCGCTACTTTATATAGCCTCGCTACTTTATATAGCCTCGCTACTTTATATAGCCTCGCTACTTTATATAGCCTCGCTACTTTATATAGCCTCGCTACTTATATAGCCTCGCTACTGTATATAGCCTCGCTACTTTATATAGCCTCGCTACTTTATATAGCCTCGCTACTTTATATAGCCTCGCTACTTTATATAGCCTCGCTACTTTATATAGCCTCGCTACTTTATAGCCTCGCTACTTTATAGCCTGTCTTTTTACTGTTGTTTTATTTCTTAACCTACCTATTGTTCACCTAACACCTTTTTTGCTCTATTGGTTAGAGCCTGTAAGTAAACATGTCACTGTAAGGTCTACTACACCTGTTGTATTCAGCATTTCACTGTGAGGTCTACTACACCTGTTGTATTCAGCATTTCACTGTAAGGTCTACTACACCTGTTGTATTCAGCATTTCACTGTAAGGTCTACTACACCTGTTGTATTCAGCATTTCACTGTAAGGTCTACTACACCTGTTGTATTCAGCATTTCACTGTAAGGTCTACTACACCTGTTGTATTCAGCATTTCACTGTAAGGTCTACTACACCTGTTGTATTCAGCATTTCACTGTAAGGTCTACTACACCTGTTGTATTCAGCATTTCACTGTAAGGTCTACTACACCTGTTGTATTCAGCATTTCACTGTAAGGTCTACAGCTGTTGTATTCAGCATTTCACTGTAAGGTCTACACCAGTTGTATTCAGCATTTCACTGTAAGGTCTACACCTGTTGTATTCAGCATTTCACTGTAAGGTCTACAGCTGTTGTATTCAGCATTTCACTGTAAGGTCTACAACAGTTGTATTCAGCATTTCACTGTAAGGTCTACTACACCTGTTGTATTCAGCATTTCACTGTAAGGTCTACAACAGTTGTATTCAGCATTTCACTGTAAGGTCTACTACACCTGTTGTATTCAGCATTTCACTGTAAGATCTACACCTGTTGTATTCAGCATTTCACTGTAAGGTCTACTACACCTGTTGTATTCAGCATTTCACTGTAAGGTCTACAACAGTTGTATTCAGCATTTCACTGTAAGGTCTACTACACCTGTTGTATTCAGCATTTCACTGTAAGATCTACACCTGTTGTATTCAGCATTTCACTGTAAGGTCTACTACACCTGTTGTATTCAGCATTTCACTGTAAGGTCTACAACAGTTGTATTCAGCACTTCACTGTAAGGTCTACTACACCTGTTGTATTCAGCACTTCACTGTAAGGTCTACAGCTGTTGTATTCAGCATTTCACTGTAAGGTCTACAGCTGTTGTATTCAGCACTTCACTGTAAGGTCTACAGCTGTTGTATTCAGCACTTCACTGTAAGGTCTACTACACCTGTTGTATTCAGCACTTCACTGTAAGGTCTACACCTGTTGTATTCAGCATTTCACTGTAAGGTCTACAGCTGTTGTATTCAGCACTTCACTGTAAGGTCTACTACACCTGTTGTATTCAGCATTTCACTGTAAGGTCTACACCTGTTGTATTCAGCATTTCACTGTAAGGTCTACACCTGTTGTATTCAGCATTTCACTGTAAGGTCTACAGCTGTTGTATTCAGCATTTCACTGTAAGGTCTACACCTGTTGTATTCAGCATTTCACTGTAAGGTCTACACCTGTTGTATTCAGCATTTCACTGTAAGGTCTACACCTGTTGTATTCAGCATTTCACTGTAAGGTCTACACCTGTTGTATTCAGCACTTCACTGTAAGGTCTACACCTGTTGTATTCAGCACTTCACTGTAAGGTCTACACCTGTTGTATTCAGCATTTCACTGTAAGGTCTACACCTGTTGTATTCGACGCACGTGACAAATAAACTTTGATTTGATCATCTCGAATAAGGGTTCTATTCTCCAGCCTCCCAGCAGCAAACAAAGTGGCAGGGTGGCCATCGACAGTAGCATACTGTATCAAATAACAACTGTGGCTTTCAGCTAAGGTTATGTTGCCTGTAGCTTATTAATGCTAATTTCATGTTTTCCTGTCATCATTCTAATACATTTGTTCATTGTTACAGGTGGCGTTTCAGTTCCTAAGAACCGGGTTGCACCTTGCCTAAACTGATACTGTGAAATGCTTCTCTATGCAAGCTTCAAACAAGCTACCCAATTAACAAATGGTTGGTCCCACAGTCACCACCTGTTTGCAAATGAAGGCTACCCAGCAATGGGTTTCACCACATTGGTACCCTTACTGCTAAATGCAAAGTTCATCTGGCATCTGCTTGTTCTTGGGTAGCACCCAGTTTCCATAACACTTACTACGGTTGTTGCAACAGTGCCTGAGCTCAAGATCTCATTATGTGTTAGACAGTTGGCCCTCGAGGACAGGTTTTACTAGATGCTTCCCACCCGTGTGTTTTTGGGGAATTTTCAGGCTCAGTAGTCTGCAGTTCATTGGTTTACAATACTGATAATTAGTAGGCAGGTAGCCTAGCAGTTAAGAGCTTTGCGCCAGTAACCGAAAGGTCGCTGGCTGGAAACCCCGAGCTGACTAGATGAAAAATCTGTTGATGTGGCCTGGAGCACTTAACCCCAATACTAAGCTCCCAGCCAAGGCACTTCCCCTCCTCATTGACACTTTTGTATGGCCGTCTTCACTGGTTTCAAATAGTTTCCTTCTAATGGTGTGATCACAACTTCATTCACTTGTATTCCTTCATGTGATTTAGGCCTTTTCACCCTAACCACTATAGCCACACTCTTCAGCATTAAAGAAAAAGAAGAAAAAAAAATCATAATAGCTCGCTCTTCCACTCAATCATCTCTCATGCTTTACGCTAATACATCTTCACGCTCGAACCCGCCCTGTTCCATGTCATTCTCTTTTCCTCCCTCATTCTCTCCTTTCTCAAGTAATATAAAGATGGTTCTTTCACCCCAACGCCATCTGTCCTCTGTCGCTATCGCTTCATATTACAGCATGTGTGACCGGGTTGGAAGCAAACACAATGTCCCATATCATAGGAATAACATTGGAGCGTGGTTCAGGTCTACGTACAAACATACGTAGCATCTAAACATCTCAGTAAATTTTTGTTTTCATGCTTTATTGAAATATGTCACATAACACTAACTACACTCAGACTTACAGCGAAGTCAGGGCATTCATCATTAAAGCCAAGTCAATCCTTGCTCTGTATGGTCCGTACACCATTTACAGCGAAGTCAGGGCATTCATCATTAAAGCCAAGTCAATCCTTGCTCTGTATGGTCTGTACACCATTTACAGCGAAGTCAGGGCATTCATCATTAAAGCCAAGTCAATACTCGCTCTGTATGGTCCGTACACCATTTACAGCGAAGTCAGGGCATTCATCATTAAAGCCAAGTCAATCCTTGGTCTGTATGGTCTGTACACCATTTACAGTGAAGTCAGGGCATTCATCATTAAAGCCAAGTCAATCCTTGGTCTGTATGGTCTGTACACCATTTACAGCGAAGTCAGGGCATTCATCATTAAAGCCAAGTCAATCCTTGCTCTGTATGGTCTGTACACCATTTACAGTGAAGTCAGGGCATTCATCATTAAAGCCAAGTCAATCCTTGGTCTGTATGGTCTGTACACCATTTACAGCGAAGTCAGGGCATTCATCATTAAAGCCAAGTCAATCCTCGCTCTGTATGGTCTGTACACCATTTACAGTGAAGTCAGGGCATTCATCATTAAAGCCAAGTCAATCCTTGGTCTGTATGGTCTGTACACCATTTACAGCGAAGTCAGGGCATTAATCATTAAAGCCAAGTCAATCCTCGCTCTGTATGGTCTGTACACCATTTACAGCGAAGTCAGGGCATTCATCATTAAAGCCAAGTCAATCCTCGCTCTGTATGGTCTGTACACCATTTACAGCGAAGTCAGGGCATTCATCATTAAAGCCAAGTCAATCCTTGCTCTGTATGGTCTGTACACCATTTACAGCAAAGTCAGGGCATTCATCATTAAAAGCCAAGTCAATCCTCGCTCTGTATGGTCTGTACACCATTTACAGCGAAGTCAGGGCATTCATCATTAAAGCCAAGTCAATCCTCGCTCTGTATGGTCTGTACACCATTTACAGCGAAGTCAGGGCATTCATCATTAAAGCCAAGTCAATCCTTGCTCTGTATGGTCTGTACACCATTTACAGCAAAGTCAGGGCATTCATCATTAAAGCCAAGTCAATCCTTGGTCTGTATGGTCTGTACACCATTTACAGCGAAGTCAGGGCATTCATCATTAAAGCCAAGTCAATCCTTGGTCTGTATGGTCTGTACACCATTTACAGCGAAGTCAGGGCATTCATCATTAAAGCCAAGTCAATCCTTGGTCTGTATGGTCTGTACACCATTTACAGCGAAGTCAGGGCATTCATCATTAAAGCCAAGTCAATCCTTGGTCTGTATGGTCTGTACACCATTTACAGCGAAGTCAGGGCATTCATCATTAAAGCCAAGTCAATCCTTGGTCTGTATGGTCTGTACACCATTTACAGCGAAGTCAGGGCATTCATCATTAAAGCCAAGTCAATCCTTGGTCTGTATGGTCTGTACACCATTTACAGTGAAGTCAGGGCATTCATCATTAAAGCCAAGTCAATCCTTGGTCTGTATGGTCTGTACACCATTTACAGCGAAGTCAGGGCATTCATACGTCTTGCGCTTCGCGGAGCAGAGCTGTTGTGAAGGAAGTCGTCAAGGAAGTGAGTAGTCAATGTGGAGCGGAGCCCTCTGTAATGTTACAACATTTGGGATGCGCACGCCGATACGGAGCCTCCGGACCACACTGCCGGATCAAGCTAGCGTTTCATGTTAACCATACATATCGCATTACGGCATGCGTGGTTGGGTAGACGTACATGCAGACGTGTAATTTCAACCCTACACATAACGATGTTTGAATCCTGCGCTCAGCGCCTTGCATTGATAAACATTCCATACAACACTTTCCATTACAACATAACTGCACTTTTGTTCTATTCTTCGCATGCATCTCTTTACATTTAATGATCATTGTTTTCAATCTTTAGATCCAACCGCTGCGTCCCTTCTCCCTGGTGAGTATTTATTTTGGGGGGGTTTTGATGCCAGCTAGCTACCCAGAAAAGGGCTACCCGTCATCAGCATCTGGCTCCAATGAGCATTCCTTGGCCTCTACCCCAAACTATTTAATACGATTCCATGTTGCATTCTGTCTCTGTTGTTCATTCGAGGTAAGCCTGTACTCGATTGAAATGTATTTCACAAAATGTTCAAATCAGGAAGGCCGGTCTTTTTGAACGCTTGTTTAACTTCATCAAGCAGCATAACATAATTCACTCTGTTTCCTATGACACGGGCATAGAGGGGAATGAAAACAAGCAAATCATCATTAGCGTAGCGTCATGTTCCTTTCCCTCTTCCTGTTACATGCTGACCAGACCGTGCACGAGCGTTGCAAAATAAATGTAGAAATCCATGTTATTCAATTATTGCGCCAACGAGCGTCTGCATTGCCAAGGGATAAAATAGAAGTCATTGTTATTTCTGACGCAGATCGCGCTGCAAGTCCTGCCTCTCCCATCTCCTCATTGGTTTATAGAAGCAGGTACCCACGTGCCATCTCCTCATTGGTTATACCCACGTGGGTGATTGAAAGACGAACTGTTTTGCCGGTTGTCGTGGTAATACTATGAAAGTTTAGATGCCAATCACCATATAAGTTCAAAGATGAAAAAGCCTGGAAGGAGGAGAGATAACTAGAAACGATTCGGTTGACCGTTTTATGTGTGGATTAATTGGTGGAGTAGAGGACATTGTGCATTTCAGGACAAATTAGCTAGCAACAGCAAGCTAGTTAAATAGGACAAATTAGCTAGCATGTGCAAGCTAGCTAGCTAAATTGCCATACATGTTTAATGCTTTTCGACCTGTCCCCAAATTAATGTAATTGGTTCAGAGTTTGTTTTGACATTTTAACCTGCGTGTCGTGATCGCGTTCGGTGTGGGGGGACAAAATACATTCATGTACGATGGCGCACGCCCGCAGCCGGTTTGGGTTCCATGTTAGCCATGGGCAGAATGTCATTCACCTATTGACCTTTAGCCTATAAGCACGGCACAAGAATTCACATTCTGCACACTTGCGGTTTTAACCTATGGGCTCACTGTTGCAATTATCCCTTTCCTCTCTCTCTCAACCAAATGGGTGTAGCCCTTTATATTTACATTTTAGTCATTTAGCAGACGCTCTTATCCATACGTTTTCGTGCTGGTCCCCCGTAGGAATCGAACCCACAACCCTGGTGTTGCAAGCACCATGCTAGCTATACTACCCTTAAGGCTCCGAAGAGCATTCCTCTGAGACGAGGCCATACGACAAACTATTTAATAAAACTTCATATTGCATTCTCTCTGTTGTTCATTCAGTTAAGCGTGTACTCGAATGAACTATAGTTCAGAAAAATGCTGCAGTGAGTGTGTCCGTCTTAATTCTGTAGTGTGTATTATGACCGTGTGTGTGTGTGTGTGTGTGTGTGTGTGTGTGTGTGTGTGTGTGAGAGAGTGATGGCTCTGTGTGTTTTCTCTGTCTTCCCTGCAGCATTGAGAGCTCACTGGGGGTTTAGAGAACAGAATGAAACACACACGAGTGTCACCACCACTGAGTTATAACCCTCATAACACACACACACACACACACACACACACACACACACACACACACACACACACACACACACACACACACGAGTACAGTACTAGTGTGCACAAGACAAGAACACATACATCAACATGGAACACAATGCATCCCATCAACACGAACATCCACACTTCATACGTCAACACACCAGGCTACATAATGCCAACATTCAACAGAATGTTTCAGTTCATTCAGAGGCATTAAAACACAGAGGGTGAGTTGGGGGGGGGGGCGGACAGAAAAGATGGAAGGGAAGGGAGGGTTTAAATGTGATTGAAATAAACAGGCATGGGGAAACGGATATATGGGCAAAGAGGTGCCATTGATGCAGAGTGTGTTACCTATAGCTGAGTGTGTATAAGCCTCTTTCTGGGGGGTGGGGTGTGTACAGCGCTTTCAGAAAGTATTCGCACCACTTAACTTTCTCCACATGTTGTTGTGTTACAAGGTGGGAATAAAATGGATTTAATTGATTCCATTTTTTGGTCAACGATCTACACAAAATGCACTGTGAAATCAAAGTGGAATAGAAATTCTAAACATTTGTAAAACATTAATGAAAAATAAAACACTCATATCTTGATTAGATAAGTATTCAAGTAATACATGTTCGAATCACCTTTGGTAGTGATTACAGCTGTCTCTCTTTCTGAGTAAGTCTAAAAGAGCTGTGAGTGTTTCTGGGTAAGTCTCTCAGAGCTGTGAGTGTTTCTGGGTAAGTCTCTCAGAGCTGTGAGTGTTTCTGGGTCAGTCTCTAAGAGCTGTGAGTGTTTCTGGGTAAGTCTCTCAGAGCTGTGAGTGTTTCTGGGTAAGTCTCTCAGAGCTGTGAGTGTTTCTGGGTAAGTCTCTCAGAGCTGTGAGTGTTTCTGGGTAAGTCTCTCAGAGCTGTGAGTGTTTCTGGGTAAGTCTCTCAGAGCTGTGAGTGTTTCTGGGTAAGTCTCTCAGAGCTGTGAGTGTTTCTGGGTAAGTCTCTAAGAGATTTCCACACCTGGATTGTGCAATATTTGACTATTATTCTTTGCAATATTCAAGCTCTGTCAAATTGGTTGTTGATCATTGCTAGACAACCATTTTCAGGTCTTGCCATAGATTTTCAAGCAGATTTAAGTCAAAAGTGTAGCTCGGTCACTCAGGACCATTCACCGGCTTCTTGGTGAGCAACTCCAGTGTAAATTTGGCCTTGTGTTTTAGGTTATTGTCCTGCTAAAAGGTCAATTCATCTTCAAATTAAATCCCAAGTCAAACAAACATTGGGAAACGGCGGCACTCAAAAGTTTATAAAAAATAAAAGGACAAAAAGACGTCACCTCATTTCACCTTTTTTATTTTCGTCTGAACAGGCTAGCGCCGAACAGGCTAGCGCCGAACAGGCTAGAACAGGCTAGCGCCGAACAGGCTAGAACAGGCTAGCGCCGAACAGGCTAGAACAGGCTAGCGCCGAACAGGCTAGAACAGGCTAGCGCCGAACAGGCTAGAACAGGCTAGCGCCGAACAGGCTAGCGCCGAACAGGCTAGAACAGGCTAGCGCCGAACAGGCTAGAACAGGCTAGCGCCGAACAGGCTAGAACAGGCTAGCGCCGAACAGGCTAGCGCCGAACAGGCTAGAACAGGCTAGCGCCGAACAGGCTAGCGCCGAACAGGCTAGCGCGTTGACAGTTATGCAATTCCCTGCTCGACTGAGAGACCTTACAGATAATTGCATGTGTGGGGTACAGAGATGAGGTAGTCGTTAAAAACTCATTTTAAACACCACTATTGCACACAGCGTAAGTCCATACAACTTATTATGTGACTTGTTAAGCACATTATTACTACTGAACTTCAGGCCATAACAAAGGAATACTTATTGACTCAAGACATTTCAGCTTTAATTTGTAACATTTTCGAAAAACGTTGTGTGCAGGCAAGTGAGAAAAAAAATCTAAATGTAATCAAATTTTAAATTCAGGGTGTAACACAACACGTGGAAAAAGTTAAGGGGTGTGAATACTTTCTGTAGGCCTCTTTCTGGTGTGTGTGTATATTCAGACGGACGGACGGACGGACGGACGGGGGGGTTCAGTGAACTAGTGTCTAACTGTTGAGGAGGACCCTTCCTCTCACAGGAACATGGCCCATTGGCCAACCATCCCCAAATGGGATTCACCTCGCCTTAACCCTCCACCTCCTGAGCCTCTGCCTCTCTCTGTGTGTACAGGGATACAGAGGGGCTAATTTAATTTAGAGGGTGCAGGGCAGGGGTGCAGGGCAGGGGGAGGGAGGACTGAAGGGGCATTAGTAGCCGTCTGGTGTGATAGGAGCATTCTACTGTGGCAATATGTCTGTATGGGACAAGGTTAACACAGGAAGAGCCAGACACACACACTGCTCACTCTCTGACCTGTGCTGGCGGTTCATAGCTGCCACCATGAGAGAGGTCCAGCCCAGACGGTGCCGGTGGTTAGGCTCCACCCCCTCGCCCAGCAACCTGACAGGAAATAGGAACAAGAAGAGGTTAAGAAAGCTGTTCTGTTGCTAGGGTTACTATCTGCTTTAACTTCAGCTCTCCAACAGACCCCGACAGGAACAAGGTAAAAGATGTGAGTTCTGTGCCTGAGGGGACGACGTCGGGCTGCGTTATCTGAGAAGGAGGGGTGTGTTAGTGTGTGTCGGAGGTAACGTGTCTGTGTACCGCTGGGGGGGACGGTGTCTGTGTTGACTGTAAACACACTGTGCCTCACTCTAAACTGCCCCCCCCCCACCACACACACAAAACGACCCTCTATACCTCTGCTCTCTAACTAAAACACTTAACACATCTGTGCAGTCTCACCTAGCCTACACCATCTGTCCCAACGCTGTAGCAGAGTGACACACGCCATTAAACCTACACACACTTACATGTGTAACGTAAGACAAGGGTACAGACAGCGTACTGCTGCTACAATAACAGGTGGCAGGTGCCCTTTTCACATCTACACTCAAAAATGAGATTTACACCATCATTTCAGACGTTTCACACACTTTATCACTAGGACAGGTGGAGATACCCTCCTCCTGTGTTCTGCTCCCATACTGTGCACCCCCCCTACACACACACACAGACACACAACCTCCCTTGGCCCTCCTGCCCATGGTTCTGGGTGACTGGGTTTGGGGGCGCTAGGAAACCAGAGGGAGGGAGGGGTGTTTGACTTACAGCTTATCCTGAGCCAGTCCTGAGACATAAATTGGAGAAACAGAGAGAGACACAGAGAGAGAGAGGGAGAGAGAGAGGGAGAGAGAGAGAGAGAGAGAGAGAGAGACACAGAGAGAGAGGGAGAGAGAGAGAGGAATGGACAGAGAGAAAGATTGAAACCACGTGCACATGAAAGAGGGTTGTGTCTCTGAGTAGGCTATATATATATATATATATATATATATATATATATATATATATATATATATATATATATATACAGTTGAAGTCAGAAGTTTACATACACTTAGGTTGGAGTCATTAAAACTCGTTTTTCAACCACCACAAATGTCTTGTTAACAAACTATAGTTTTGGCAAGACGGTTAGGACATCTACTTTGTGCATGACACAAGTAATTTTTCCAACAATTGTTTACAGACAGATTATTTAACTTATAATTCACTGTATCACAATTCCAGTGGGTCAGAAGTTTACATACACTAAGTTGACTGTGCCTTTAAACAGCTTGGAAAATTCCAGAAAATTACGTCATGGCTTTAGAAGCTTCTGATAGGCTAATTGACATCATTTGAGTCAATTGGAGGTGTACCTGTGGATGTATTTCAAGGCCAACCTTCAAACTCAGTGCCTCTTTGCTTGACATCATGGGAAAATCAAAAGAAATCAGCCATAATAATTGTAGACCTCCACAAGTCTAGTTCATCCTTGGGAGCAATTTCCAAATACCTGAAGGTACCACGTTCATCTGTACAAACAATAGTACGCAAGTATAAACCCCATGGGACCACGCAGCCGTCATACCGCTCAGGAAGGAGACGCGTTCTGTCTCCTAGAGATGAACGTACCGTGGTGCGAAAAGTGCAAATCAATCCCAGAACAACAGCAAAGGACCTTGTGAAGATGCTTGAGGAAACAGGTAAAAAAGTATCTATATCCACAGTAAAACGAGTCCCATATCAACATAACCTGAAAGGCCGCTCAGCAAGGAAGAAGCCACTGCTCCAAAACCGCCATAAAAAAGCCAGACTATGGTTTGCAACTGCACATGGGGACAAAGATCGTACTTTTTGGAGAAATATCCTCTGGTCTGATGAAACAAAAATAGAACTGTTTGGCCATAATGACCATCGTTGTGTTTGGAGGAAAAAGGGGGAGGCTTGCAAGCCAAAAAACACCATCCCAACCGTGAAGCACGGGGGTGGCAGCATCGTGTTGTTGGGGTGCTTTGCTGCAGGATGGACTGGTGCACTTCACAAAATAGATGGCATCATGAGGCAGGAAAACTTTGTGGATATATTGAAGCAACATCTCAAGACATCAGTAAGGAAGTTAAAGCTTGGTCACAAATGGGTCTTCCAAATGGACAATGACCCTAAGCATACTTCCAAAGTTGTGGCAAAACGGCTTAAGGACAACAAAGTCAAGGTATTGGAGTGGCCATCACAAAGCCCTGACCTCAATCCTATAGAACATTTGTGGGCAGAACTGAAAAAGCTTGTGCAAGCATGGAGGCCTACAAACCTGACTCAGTTACACCAGCTCTGTCAGGAGGAATGGGCCGAAATTCACCCAACTTACTGTGGGAAGCATGTGGAATGCTACCCGAAACGTTTCACCCAAGTTAAACAATTTAAAGGCAGTGCAACCAAATACTAATTGAGTGTATGTAAACTTCTGACCCACTGGGAATGTGATGAAAGAAATAAAAGCTGAAATAAACAATTCTCTCTATTATTCTGGCATTTCACATTCTTAAAATAAAGTGGTGATCCTAACTGACCTAAGACAGGGGATTTTTACTAGGATTAAATGTCAGGAATTGTGAAAAACTGAGTTTAAATGTATTTGGCTAAGGTGTATGTAAACTTCCGACTTCGACTGTATCTCTGTGATGCAGTCTGACTGCCCTCTACCTCTCACCTGCCACACTGAACAATTTTGTGACTAAAGTTAACAAAAACAAAAAAATTATCACCAAAACAAGATAAATTACCTAAAAAACTATGGAAAAATACTTGAGCACCTTAAAATGATATTATGGGCAGAAAACTCAATTAATCTCCATCGTTCATTGGTCATTTTGATACAGCCAATCAGGTCAATGACTACTTCACTGGTAAAGCGGACAAACTGAGAAGTGAAATAAAAAGCATCGCATCTGGTTCTCTTAGAACCTCAACTGGAGTTGTGCATAAAAGGTTGTGACCATTGAATCCCAGGAGTAACATTGGATAGTCAGTTATCATGGTCAAGTCATATTGGCAAAGTTGTTGTGAAGATGGAGAGAGGTATGTCTGTTATAAAAAGATGTCCTGCGTTTCTGACACAAAGATCAACTGTATTAGTTGTTGAGGCTCTGATCTTGCCCCATCTTGATTACTGTCTGGTTATATGGTCAGGTGCAGCAAAGAAAGACCTGGCAAAGCTGCAGCTGGCTGAAAACAAAGCAGCACGCCTTGCCCTTAACTGCACACATAGAACTAATATCAACATTTAATTTGTTATTATTTATCCTTTATTTAACTAGGCAAGTCAGTTAAGAACAAATTCTTATTTACAATGACGGCCTACACCGGCCAAACCTGGACGACGCTGGTCCAATTGTACGCCGCCCTATGGGACTCCCAATCATGGCCGGTTGTGATACAGCCTGGATTCGAACCAGGGTGTCTGTAGTGACTCGGGAGCCCACATGCATGATGGTCTTTCATGGTTGAAGAGAAATGTACTACTTCTCTTCTAGTCTTTTTCAAGAAACATTTGTTTGTTGAAAATGCCAAACCACTTGTAG
This sequence comes from Salmo trutta, assembly GCF_901001165.1. NCBI lineage: Eukaryota > Metazoa > Chordata > Actinopteri > Salmoniformes > Salmonidae > Salmo > Salmo trutta. The sequence continues at coordinate 80,855,267 of NC_042969.1, forward strand.
AATATATTTGCATACACTTCAAACTAGAGGTCGACCGATTAATTGGAATGGCCGATTAATTAGGGCCGATTTCAAGTTTTCATAACAATCGGAAATCGGTATTTTTGGACGCCGATTTTTTAAATGTATTTATTTATTATTATTATTATTATTATTTTTTACACCTTTATTTAACTAGCCAAGTCAGTTAAGAACACATTCTTATTTTCAATGACAGCCTAGGAACGGTGGGTTAACTGCCTTGTTCAGGGGCAGAACGACAGGTTTTTACCTTGTCAGCTCGGGGATTCAATCTTGCAACCTTACAGTTACTAATCCAACGCTCTAACCACCTGCTTTACATTGCACTCCACGAGGAGCCTGCCTGTTACGCGAATGCAGTAAGAAGCCAAGGTAAGTTGCTAGCTAGCATTAAACTTATCTTATAAAAAACAATCAATCAATCAATCATAATCACTAGGTAACTACACATGGTTGATGATATTACTAGTTTATCTAGCCTGTCCTGCGTTGCATATAATCGCTTAGGTACACATTGCTCCAACCATAAACATCAATGCCTTTCTTAAAATCAATACACAAGTATATATTTTTAAACCTGCATATTTAGTTAATATTGCCTGCTAACATGAATTTATTTTAACTAGGGAAAATGTGTCACTTCTCTTGCAGCAGAGTCAGGGTATATGCAGCAGTTTGGGCCGCCTGGCTCGTTGCGAACTAATTTGCCAGAATTGTACGTAATTATGACATAACATTGAAGGTTGTGCAATGTAACAGGAATATTTAGACTTAGGGATGCCACCCGTTAGATAAAATACGGAACGGTTCCGTATTTCACTGAAAGGAAAAACATTTTGTTTTTGAGATGATAGTTTCCGGATTCGACCATATTAATGACCAAAGGCTCGTATTTCTCTGTGTTATGTTATAATTAAGTCTATGATTTGATATTTGATAGAGCAGTCTGACTGAGCGATGGTAGGCACCAGCAGGCTTGTAAGCGTTCATTCAAACAGCACTTTCGTGCGTTTTGCCAGCAGCTCTTCGCTGTGCTTCAAGCATTGTGCTGTTTATGACTTCAAGCCTCTCAACTTCCAAGATTAGGCTGGTGTAACCGATGTGAAATGGCTAGCTAGTTAGTGGGTGCGCGTTTCAAACGTCACTCGCTCTGAGACTTGGAGTAGTTGTTCCCCTTGCTCTGCATGGGTAACGCTGCTTCGAGGGTGGCTGTTGTCGATGTGTTCCTGGTTCAAGCCCAGGTAGGAGCGAGGAGAGGGATGGAAGCTATACTGTTACACTGGCAATACTAAAGTACCTATAAGAACATCCAATAGTCAAAGGTATATGAAGTACAAATCGTATAGAGAGAATTAGTCCTATAATTCCTAGAATAACTACAACCTAAAACTTCTTACCTGGGAATATTGAAGACTCATTTTAAAAAGAACCACCAGCTTTCATATGTTCTCATGTTCTGAGCAAGGAACTTAAACGTTCGCTTTTTTTACATGGCAGATATTGCACTTTTACTTTCTTCTCCAACACTTTGTTTTTGCATTATTTAAACCAAATTGAACATGTTTCATTATTTATTTGAGGCTAAATTGATTTTATTGATGTATTATATTAAGTTAAAATAAGTGTTCATTCAGTATTGTTGTAATTGTCATTATTACAAATAAATAAAAAGTATAACATCGGCCGATTAATGGGTATCGGCCCCTTTTTTTTGGGGCCCTCCAATAATCGGTAGCGAAAAATCATAAATCGGTCGACCTCTACTTCAAACAGACACACCACTACGGGTTTCTTCACAGTACCCAAACCAAAAACAGATTTAATACATCGCTCAGTTATGTATAGAGCCATATCATCGTGGAATGCTTTGCAAACAGATGTTACTCAGGCAAAAAGCAAGTTTAGCTTTAAAAAAAAAACACAATATGTTTTATCACAGCGCCTCTCCTCTTCTAAAGATCTAATTGAACTGGAAATATGAATATGTCAATATGAATAATGTGTAAAAAGTAGTTTTGTTGTCTCTTGGTATCTTTCCAAAATATAACTTATTTTATTAAATCATTGTTTATATATATATATATATATAGTCAAAAGGTTGGACACACCTACTCACTGTTCACCGGACGTGCTACCTGTCCCAGACCTGCTGTTTTCAACTCTCTAGAGTCAGCAGGAGCGGTAGAGATACTCTGAATGATCGGCTATGAAAAAGCCAACTGACATTTATTCCTGAGGTGCTGACCTGTTGCACCCTCGACAACCACTGTGATTATTATTATTTGACCCTGCTGGTCATTTATGAACATTTGAACATCTTGGCCATGTTCTGTTATAATCTCCACCCAGCACAGCCAGAAGAGGACTGGCCACCCCTCGTAGCCTGGTTCCTCTCTAGGTTTCTTCCTAGGTTCTGGCCTTTCTAGGGAGTTTTTCCTAGCCACCGTGCTTCTACACCTGCATTGCTTGCTGTTTGGGGTTTTAGGCTGGGTTTCTGTACAGCACTTTGAGATATCAGCTGATGTAAGAAGGGCTATATAAATACATTTGATTTGATTGATGGGTTTTTCTTTATTTTTACTATTTTCTACATTGTAGTTTCTATAACTATGAAATAACACATATGAAATCATGTAGTAACCAAAAATGTGTTCAACAAATCAACATATATTTTATATTTGAGATTCTTCAAAGTAGCCACCATTTGCCTTGATGACAGCTTTGCACACTCATGGCATTCTCTCAACCAGCTTCAGCTGGAATGTTTTTTTTTTTCAACAGTCTTGAAGGAGTTCCCACATATGCTGAGCACCTGTTGGCTGTTTTCCCTTCACTCTACGGTCCAACTCATCCCAAACCATCTCAATTGGGTTGAGGTCGGGTTATTGTGGACGCCAGGTCATCTGATGCAGCACTCCATTACTCTCCTTCTTGGTCAAATAGCCCTTACACAGCCTGGAGGTGTGTTTTGGGTTATTGTCCTGTTGAAAAACAAATTATAGTCCCACTAAGCACAAACCAGATGTGATGGCATATTGCTGCAGAATGCTGTGGTAGTCATGCTGGTTAAGTGTGCCTTGAATTGTAAATAAATCACTGACAGTGTCACCAGCAAAGCACCTTCACGCCATCACACCTCCTCCTCCATGCTTCACAGTGGGAACCACAAATGCAGAGATCATCCGTTTACCTACTCTGCGTTTCACAAAGACATGGAGGTTGGAACCAAAAATCTCATATTTGAACTCATCAGACCAAACGATACATTTCCACCGGTCTAAGGTCCATTGCTCGTGTTTCTTGGCCCAAGCAAGTCTCTTCTTCTTATTGGTGTCCTTTAGTAGTGGTTTCTTTGCAGCAATTCGACCATGAAGCCCTGATTCACAGAGTCTCCTCTGAACAGTTGATGCTTAGATGTGTCTCTTACTTGAACTCTGTGAAGCATTTATTTGGGCTGCAATTTCTGAGGCTGGTAACTCTAATGAACTTATCCTCTGCAGCAGAGGTAACTCTGGGTCTTCCTTTCCTGTGGCGGTCCTCATGAGAGCCAATTTCATCATAGCGCTTGATGGTTTTTGCAACTGCACTTGAAGAAACTTTCACATTTCTTGACATTTTTCCATATTGACTGACTTTCATGTCTTAAAAGTAATGATGGACTATCGTTTCTCTTTGCTTATTTGAGTTGTTCTTGGTCTTTAACCAAATAGGGCTATCTTCTTTTTACCACCCCTACCTTCTCACAACACAACTGATTAGCTCAAACGCATTAACGAAAGAAATTCCACAAATTAACTTTTAAACAAGGCACACCTGTTAATTGAAATGTATTCCAGGTGACTATCTCATGAAGATGGTTGAGAGAATGCCATGAGTGTGCAAAGCTGTCATCAAGGCAAAGGGTGGCTTCTTTGAAAAATCTCAACTATAAAATATATTTTGATTTGTTTAACACTTTTTTGGTTACTGCATGATTCCATGTGTTATTTCATCGCTATTATTCTACAATGTAGAAAATACTCAAAATAAATAAATAAAAACCCTTGAATGAGTAGTGGTGTCAGGTCGCAGGTGTAAATGAGAACTTGTTCTCAACTAGCCTACCTGTTTAAATTAAGGTGAAATAAAATTTAAAAAAAATGTCCAAACCTTTGACTGGTACTGTATATTATTATTTGATGTCCTGGTCTATAACTGTTCTGTACTTTGTCATGTAGTAGTACATTTTATGTGGACCCCAGGAAGATTAGCTGCTACATGGGCAGTAGCTACTGCAGAACCAAATAAACTAAACCAAACAGACATGGACCTCCATCTCCCTCTAGTGGAGAGAACTGGGAATACAATGATGTGCTGTTGTATACATGGACACATCCAGAAATACTGTCTGTGATGAGACTCCATATGATTTGGACCTCACGGACTTGTGGAGTAATCTTCATTTCCTACAGTAGTATAGTAGTGTAGAGAAGTAAGTAAACATTTAAAAATGTGTGATTGAATCTATTCCTGGAGACGAGCAGTAATTACACTAATCATAAATCCCCATCTTGCGATGATACTAACTTGTAATGTTTGGTGCCTGCTCAACATGAGTGTTATTCTACTGGGTACTTAGTGTAGCCAATCAGAGACAATCAGAGTCTCTGGACGTCTCTGTCACATAGAAGCCTTTTGTCTAAATGTCAAAGCTTTTCCCCTGTACAGACAGACAGACAGACAGTATTCTCCTGTAAAGATATACAGACAGTATTCCCCTGTAAAGATATACAGACAGTATTCCCCTGTACAGACAGACAGTATTCCCCTGTACAGACAGACAGTATTCCCCTGTACAGACAGTCAGTATTCCCCTGTACAGACAGTCAGTATTCCCCTGTACAGACAGTCAGTATTCCCCTGTACAGACAGTCAGTATTCCCCTGTACAGACAGACAGTATTCCCCTGTACAGACAGTCAGTATTCCCCTGTACAGACAGTCAGTATTCCCCTGTACAGACAGACAGTATTCCCCTGTACAGACAGACAGTATTCCCCTGTACAGACAGACAGTATTCCCCTGTACAGACAGTCAGTATTCCCATATACAGACAGTCAGTATTCCCCTGTACAGACAGTCAGTATTCCCATATACAGACAGTCAGTATTCCCCTGTACAGACAGTCAGTATGTGTATTGTGTGGAACTCAGGAGAGTCTCTCTGTGTGTGTGTGTGTGTGTGTGTGTGTGTGTTTATAATGTACCTTGCCACATCTTGCGAGCTGTTGGTCCTTGCAGCCTCCAGAAGTGCATCACCTGGAAAGAAGACTCACGGTCTTTTAGTATCTTTAGCAGACAGAACACACACACACACACACACACACACACACACACACACACACACACACACACACCCTAGCACACAAACTCCACACACACACCCTAGCACACACACACACACACACACACACACACACACACACACACACACACACACACACACACACACACCTTTCGTATCTGAGTCCTTCTTGAGGCAGAAGGCCATGGCTGCAGCGGACAGAATCCCAGCAGAGGCCAGTGCGTACGGGCCGCTGCTCCCGCTCTCTCCCCCGGTCCTTCCCCCGCTCTGTTCCCAGTACTGGTTGTTGTTGCGTCCCTTGGAAGCCAGAGAGGCCCAGGAGCTCCTGCGATCCTGGAGGTTAGAGAGCCACCTGGGGGCCAGATGGTGATACTGTATGGCCGGGCTCACACGCTGGCCTTTCGCCTCCTCGCTCAGAATTCCTCTACGGGAGACACGGGAGGTAGAAACGATGGGGTTCCGGTTGGCGTCTGCTTTCTCGAGGATGATGTGGTTCCTCGCGGCGTCCTTTGCGCTTGTCTGGAGCACACGGCACGGGGAAAGGCTGCGCGACCTTCGCATGAAGATCCGCGGCGGAACCGAAGACAACATTGCTGGAAAACACGCGAACCGTGCAACGTTAAGCTTGATGACAGTACTTACTAGCAACGACACCACCTTTAACTGAAGTCTACTGCCGTTATTCCACCTACAGTCCGTTATTTATCCGGTGATGGTTGACAACAGCGACAAAACAAAAACAACCGCAGCATGGGATGTCACTGGAACATGAACTGCATTATGGGAATAATAGTTTTTTTCCTACAGAAACCAACTGGCTCCACTTCCTGGTTTCACAGAAGCTACTCCAGCAGCTCTTATGAAGGTTAACTCTAGATTTATTCATAGTCTTAAAATGTTTCACACACAAGTTCATCTAAATCAATCCCCACATGAAACAAATGTAAGTTTATTCTGCTTTTTAACAAACATAACAACGTTCTCCTTCGCTATGATTCGCCACCAGATGGCGTTCAGATTCTGTGGCACTGCGGAGGCTGGATAACGCAACAAACACGTGTTGTGTCGCAGCAGTCAGCAGTCACTAGGCCTAATACAAGCACGAATAGCCTACAGGGGCTGGTGCTATAGCCTACAGGGGCTGGTGCTATAGCCTACAGGGGCTGGTGCTATAGCCTACAGGGGCTGGTGCTATAGCCTGTAGGGGCTGGTGCTATAGCCTACAGGGGCTGGTGCTATAGCCTACAGGGGCTGGTGCTATAGCCTACAGGGGCTGGTGCTATAGCCTGTAGGGGCTGGTGCTATAGCCTGTAGGGGCTGGTGCTATAGCCTGTAGGGGCTGGTGCTATAGCCTATAGGGGCTGGTGCTATAGCCTACAGGGGCTGGTGCTATAGCCTGTAGGGGCTGGTGCTATAGCCTGTAGGGGCTGGTGCTATAGCCTACAGGGGCTGGTGCTATAGCCTGTAGGGGCTGGTGCTATAGCCTACAGGGGCTGGTGCTATAGCCTACAGGGGCTGGTGCTATAGCCTATAGGGGCTGGTGCGATAGCCTATAGGGGCTGGTGCTATAGCCTATAGGGGCTGGTGCTATAGCCTATAGGGGCTGGTGCTATAGCCTGTAGGGGCTGGTGCTATAGCCTGTAGGGGCTGGTGCTATAGCCTATAGGGGCTGGTGCTATAGCCTATAGGGGCTGGTGCTATAGCCTGTAGGGGCTGGTGCTATAGCCTATAGGGGCTGGTGCTATAGCCTATAGGGGCTGGTGCTATAGCCTATAGGGGCTGGTGCTATAGCCTACAGGGGCTGGTGCTATAGCCTATAGGGGCTGGTGCTATAGCCTATAGGGGCTGGTGCTATAGCCTACAGGGGCTGGTGCTATAGCCTATAGGGGCTGGTGCTATAGCCTACAGGGGCTGGTGCTATAGCCTACAGGGGCTGGTGCTATAGCCTACAGGGGCTGGTGCTATAGCCAAAATAGAGTGAACTGCTGGGGAAATCTTCATGGGATGCAGTATTTTTATTTATTTATTTCGTTTCTTTAGGGAGACGAGAATATTGAGTAGAATTTGGACCTTCCTCCTCACTGGTCCACACTCCAGTCCAGTTGGTGGCGGTGATGCACCTTAAAAAGTTGGTTGTCAACCACCATATAAAATCCCCTGCAGAAGAAGAAGAACGCTGGCCACCAGTTTGTTAGACACAATGTGGGAGTTTAGGAAATCTACCATGTACATTCAATAGGAAAACAACATATTTGTTGGAGACGTCTATAACCCAGGGTCAAGCATTTGATCTCATACAACATTCAAATGTAACTTTACAGGTCAACCTTTAATGTTGGCGACATATCACAAGACTCTTCACAGTTGATCACCCTGTAAAATATATTTTCTTTCCCTTTTGTATTTCTCCTGTTTCCCCCAGTCCATTCACTACGGCAGCACAGAGACATGCTGTGCTGTTCTATACAGTTATTTGACCATATGACCTCACCTGAGAGTCTAAAAAAAAACAGTCTTGCTGTGAAATCCAAAATTCCTAAGAAATTGCTGTTTGCACTAATCCCAAACAATGTTAATGTAGGGGATGGCCCTAAAGCCTAATCCTTAGAGGAGAAATCACATGCAGAGAGCATTGTTCATTTGCTGGTCTCTTGAGAAACTTTTGAAAAAGGCTATGGGGCTGTTTTGGCCAATGTTTGAAATATTAAGAAAAATGAAGAATCATTAAGAATCAATTAAGAATGAATTAAGGATCATTTAAACATAAGAATGATTTAAACATACATTTCTCTGTGTGCTTGCCTCAGTATAAATACCTGAGAGAGTCACTACCAGGTGTAGATGAGAGAATATGGCAATTCCAAGAGAGGGAAATAGTTTTCCTTTTCAGAGTTTAAAAAGTTTAGACATTTTTCTCCACCTGGGGAGAGAAAGCACCCGTGGCATTCATCCAACACACACACACACACACACACACACACACACACACACACACACACACACACACACACACACACACACACACACACACACACACACACACACATCTCATTCTGCCAAACACAGAACCATAGCTCAAAGCCAAGAGGAAATGTGTCACTATTGCCACTTCTTAAATGAACTCTGTTCTGTTCCCAGACTAATAAATATAAAGTCATTAAAACTGTAGCCTACCCAGTCCTGATATATAAGACACCAGATGAAGGGACTTCTTCAGACATACAATATCAGAGACAGGTGGCATATCATCCCATTGCAGACTTGTCTTTCTTTGTAAAGTATTGACATTAAGTCTTAAAGGCACTTGCCCATTCCGGCAAGTCAGGACTATTTTTGGGTTGCCCGAAGAGTATCATCATTTATGGAATTTTTTGACGGTCGGGCAAGTTGAGCCTACACTGAGAATTTTGTATTCCTGTTCTGATCTTTCTGATTCCCCCTTATGTGTACATTCTTATAAACAAGGATTCCAGAAGGGTTCTTCGGCTGTCCCCATAGGATAACCCTTTTTGGTTCCAGGTAGAACTATTTTGGATTCCATGTAGAACCCTCTGTTGAAAGGATTCCATGTGGAACCATCTGGAAAGGATTCCACGTAGAACCCTCTGTTGAAAAGATTCCACGTAGAACCCTCTGTTGAAAGGATTCCACGTAGAACCCTCTGTTGAAAGGATTCCATGTAGAACCCTCTGTTGAAAGGATTCCACGTAGAACCCTCTGTTGAAAGGATTCCACGTAGAACCCTCCGTTGAAAGGATTCCACGTAGAACCCTCCGTTGAAAGGATTCCACGTAGAACCCTCTGTTGAAAGGATTCCACGTAGAACCCTCTGTTGAAAGGATTCCACGTAGAACCCTCCGTTGAAAGGATTCCACGTAGAACCCTCTGTTGAAAGGATTCCACGTAGAACCCTCTGTTGAAAGGATTCCACGTAGAACCCTCTGTTGAAAGGATTCCATGTAGAACCCTCTGTTGAAAGGATTCCATGTAGAACCCTCTGTTGAAAGGATTCCACGTAGAACCCTCTGTTGAAAGGATTCCACGTAGAACCCTCTGTTGAAAGGATTCCATGTAGAACCCTCCGTTGAAAGGATTCCACGTAGAACCCTCCGTTGAAAGGATTCCACGTAGAACCCTCCGTTGAAAGGATTCCACGTAGAACCCTCTGTTGAAAGGATTCCACGTAGAACCCTCTGTTGAAAGGATTCCATGTAGAACCCTCTGTTGAAAGGATTCCACGTAGAACCCTCTGTTGAAAGGATTCCACGTAGAACCCTCTGTTGAAAGGATTCCACGTAGAACCCTCTGTTGAAAGGATTCCACGTAGAACCCTCTGTTGAAAGGATTCCACGTAGAACCCTCCGTTGAAAGGATTCCACGTAGAACCCTCTGTTGAAAGGATTCCACGTAGAACCCTCCGTTGAAAGGATTCCACGTAGAACCCTCTGTTGAAAGGATTCCATGTAGAACCCTCTGTTGAAAGGATTCCATGTAGAACCCTCTGTTGAAAGGATTCCACGTAGAACCCTCCGTTGAAAGGATTCCATGTAGAACCCTCTGTTGAAAGGATTCCATGTAGAACCCTCTGTTGAAAGGATTCCATGTAGAACCCTCCGTTGAAATAACAGCACCTTCTTTTCTAAGATTGTAGGTGAAAGGCAGACACCATTTACATTTGCGCCTGCAAAAAGGGTTATCCTATGGGGACAGCCGAAGAACCCTTTTGGAATCCTTGTTTATAAGAATGTACACATAAGGGGGAATCAGAAAGATCAGAACAGAAATTATTTTAATTTTGGTTGTTACAAAATTCTCAGAGCAGGCTCAACTTGCCCAACTGTAAACAATGTGATAAATTGTCTCTCTTTCACATAAACAATGGAGAGGAACCATTAACATACATTTTCAGCTTACTGGAATTTTTTACAGCTCAGCTGGCTCCCCTTGCATGACTGCTCAGTTCACTTACGCCAGGCAATCTAGATATGCTACGTATATATGTACTGTAGATATCTACATATATATAATATACAGAAAGTTAAGGTAGTTAAGCTAGCCTGTTGATGGAAGTTAAGCTAGCCTGCTAACCTGAACCTATTACTATTCAGACTGGGCTAGTAGAAAATATATCAAACCTGCCTGGCTGGCCAGTTCCCAAAATCCTTAAAGGGAAATCCCCTCAAATCTTTCGGTATTTATTTCATTAGTCCACTCCTTGCTTGATACAGTCCTGAAATGTTTTGCATGTCAGCAGTCAAGATTTCCAGATATTTTGCATCGTCATGATGATGTGGCCAGTGACATTTGGCTTCTTAACAGTCTAATATCTTGAATTCTAGACTGCTGACGTGCAAAACATTTTGAGACTGTCAACAGCGGACTAATGAAAAAAACGTTTCAGCCCCGACTGAAGAGTACTAGCTTCGGGCTAGCGAGCTAGCGAGCTAGCTTAACTTCCACCCCTGTATTAATACCAACACATATTTTCTCTTCTCATCTTAGTCAAACAGGGATGGATAAGTGAATGACGAATAAACTTGCATGAAACCAAAGTTATGGTTTTGTTCTTGGGCAGGTGTTATTGTGTACAGCTGTGTTGGGTCAGTGCAGTGCCACTGTTGATAGAAGTGCTTTGCAGCCATAGCTGAGTATAGACTACTGGTCTGTACATCTCCATAGGTTAGTGTAGGCTACTGGTCTGTACATAGGTTAGTGTAGGCTACTGGTCTGTACATCTCCATAGGTTAGTGTAGGCTACTGGTCTGTACATAGGTTAGTGTAGGCTACTGGTCTGTACATCTCCATAGGTTAGTGTAGGCTACTGGTCTGTACATCTCCATAGGTTAGTGTAGGCTACTGGTCTGTACATCTCCATAGGTTAGTGTAGGCTACTGGTCTGTACATCTCCATAGGTTAGTGTAGGCTACTGGTCTGTACATCTCCATAGGTTAGTGTAGGCTACTGGTCTGTACATCTCCATAGGTTAGTGTAGGCTACTGGTCTGTACATAGGTTAGTGTAGGCTACTGGTCTGTACATAGGTTAGTGTAGGCTACTGGTCTGTACATAGGTTAGTATAGGCTACTGGTCTGTACATCTCCATAGGTTAGTATAGGCTACTGGTCTGTACATAGGTTAGTGTAGGCTACTGGTCTGTACATAGGTTAGTATAGGCTACTGGTCTGTACATCTCCATAGGTTAGTGTAGGCTACTGGTCTGTACATCTCCATAGGTTAGTGTAGGCTACTGGTCTGTACATAGGTTAGTATAGGCTACTGGTCTGTACATCTCCATAGGTTAGTGTAGGCTACTGGTCTGTACATAGGTTAGTGTAGGCTACTGGTCTGTACATAGGTTAGTGTAGGCTACTGGTCTGTACATCTCCATAGGTTAGTATAGGCTACTGGTCTGTACATCTCCATAGGTTAGTGTAGGCTACTGGTCTGTACATCTCCATAGGTTAGTGTAGGCTACTGGTCTGTACATAGGTTAGTGTAGGCTACTGGTCTGTACATAGGTTAGTGTAGGCTACTGGTCTGTACATAGGTTAGTATAGGCTACTGGTCTGTACATCTCCATAGGTTAGTGTAGGCTACTGGTCTGTACATAGGTTAGTGTAGGCTACTGGTCTGTACATAGGTTAGTGTAGGCTACTGGTCTGTACATAGGTTAGTGTAGGCTACTGGTCTGTACATAGGTTAGTGTAGGCTACTGGTCTGTACATAGGTTAGTATAGGCTACTGGTCTGTACATCTCCATAGGTTAGTGTAGGCTACTGGTCTGTACATAGGTTAGTGTAGGCTACTGGTCTGTACATAGGTTAGTGTAGGCTACTGGTCTGTACATAGGTTAGTGTAGGCTACTGGTCTGTACATAGGTTAGTGTAGGCTACTGGTCTGTACATAGGTTAGTATAGGCTACTGGTCTGTACATCTCCATAAGTTAGTATAGGCTACTGGTCTTGTTTGACGTTTCTAAAGTAGCCTAAAGGCATTCCCCTAATAGCCATATCCCACAATAATGATTATGTTGTTGAAATTGCAAGAAAAAATAGTGAGAAAATAAACGCCAACATGAAAACAAGGGAGTAGAGTACAGTCAGTTTATTGGACTAGACGCGCTGATATCTGGTCCCTGATACAGGGACTTAACGTGCACGTAGCCGAGTGGGCGGTTGTCAATCTTTTATTGCCTCTCTGTGTGTCTCCAACGCTTTCCTCTCTATTCGTCACACTGCACCATCACCCCCCGACGACGTCGAGTGACCATAGGGGGAAACGCAGCGACGCAGGGGAACTGAAATGTAAACGCGCAACAATTGATCATAACCATCCGACCTGTCAGCCTCGCATCTCTAGTGGAGACGCGGTGAGACAGCGGACACGTATGTCCCACTTACATAGCTGCTGTGGAACATATTGAACTGAAACTGATTCACGCCAGAGGGTCAATCATGTTATAAGATTAACGCCGGAAAGCTTCCACTCACGTGTTTGTATAGTTTCTATGAAAAGTGTAGATGTTTGTATTTTTATAGCCGTGTTTTTGTGCGTTCTTCGTGTTTGTTCAGCAACTCTCCTTTCTAAGCACACATCATCACAAGACGCGGATTGCGTGCTCAGTGTGTGTGTGTGATATTACATTATCGGAATAATTCACTCAGAGGATAGAGGTGTAACGTTACGTCGTTTAGCTCAGTCACTCCTCACCAGCGCCCGTTCGTCCCAGTCTGCTTCGGGTCTCTCCGCCATCGGGAGTTTTATCCTGCCTCGGTTTGGTCCCATCGTTCTTCCCAGTGAACTGCAGAAGAGCGAGCTCGCGCTCCCGGGTAAAAGATTATGTCGGTGGAGTCGTTGTTGATCCCGGACGACCGGGCATTCAGCAGCTTCAAGGAGGAGTGCGGGAGCGAAGAGGGCTGGAGTCTGACCTACAATAAGACGGACATGACCGTGTGGACCCAGACTATAGGAGGAGACGAGGAGAAGTCCCTCCACAAGATTAAGGTGAGAACAGGGTAGGCCAGGTCTCAGGTGAATGGAACATGTGTAGAATAGACGACACCATATGGGTTACCTCGGTCACACAGTCCCATAGCACAAGTCATAATGTCCTAAACTGAAACACTTTCAGAATATTACTCAAAGGAGGGCAAGGAAGTGTTATTTACAGGAAATAAGGAAATGTAGATTGTTAAAGTATTGGACCAGGGCCAGGGTCAGGTGTGTGCTCTATGTATCCGGGTCTGTGGCAGGATAGCGGACAAACAGGTGTTCTCACATGGAGTTGTTTGAGGAAGGGTGGAGGGAGGGAGGGAGGGAGGGGAGGGAGGGAGGGAGGGAGGTGGAGAATGGGGAGAGGAAATTGAAGGTGAAAGAGGAAATGTGTGGACTGTACACATGATTAATCAGCTCTGACGTCACACTGTTGGGGCAGGCTACTGTGTGTTTGTGTGTGTGTGTGTGTGTGTGTGTGTGTGTGTGTGAGACCAGTTATTTGTTATGTAAGAAGCTGCAGGTGGAGGTCTTGTTCTGGTTCCCACAGAGATTCCTGTTCTGCAACCTGTGAGTGCAGGTACACAGACAAGGCCAGCAGTTTAGTCACCTGGTGGACTAGTGGTCATAGAGAACGGAACACATGGTAGGTGGCAGTAAACCTGTTATATTAGCTGGCATCTATCTGTCTCTAAGTGTCCGTTTGCGTAATGTCCCAGAGTGGGTAACGTCCCAGAGTGGGTAACGTCAGAGAGTGGGTAACGTCCCAGAGTGGGTAACGTCCCAGAGTGGGTAACGTCCCAGAGTGGGTAACGTCCCAGAGTGGGTAACGTCAGAGAGTGGGTAACGTCAGAGAGTGGGTAACGTCCCAGAGTGGGTAACGTCCCAGAGAGTGGGTAACGTCCCAGAGAGTGGGTAACGTCCCAGAGAGTGGGTAACGTCCCAGAGAGTGGGTAACGTCCCAGAGTGGGTAACGTCCCAGAGTGGGTAACGTCCCAGAGTGGGTAACGTCAGAGAGTGGGTAACGTCAGAGAGTGGGTAACGTCCCAGAGTGGGTAACGTCCCAGAGTGGGTAACGTCAGAGAGTGGGTAACGTCCCAGAGTGGGTAACGTCCCAGAGTGGGTAACGTCCCAGAGTGGGTAACGTCCCAGAGTGGGTAACGTCCCAGAGTGGGTAACGTCAGAGAGTGGGTAACGTCCCAGAGTGGGTAACGTCAGAGAGTGGGTAACGTCCCAGAGTGGGTAACGTCCCAGAGAGTGGGTAACGTCCCAGAGAGTGGGTAACGTCCCAGAGAGTGGGTAACGTCCCAGAGAGTGGGTAAAGTCCCAGAGAGTGGGTAACGTCCCAGAGAGTGGGTAACGTCCCAGAGTGGGTAATGTGTGCTTAAGGAGAGGCCGTGTCTCTCTGCACTCATAGCCATAGGGGATAAAGGTGTGAGACTGTGTGTTTGTGTTTTTGCTCAGTTGCGAGAGAGCTGGATACACTGATGGGGAGTAGCCCTCAAACCATTATATCCTTGTGTGTCTCTCTAAACGCTGATGTAGATGTGTTGTGTGCCTCTCGGTGTGTTTGTGATATCCAGTCTGTTGTAGTGTTCTCCTCTCCCCGAGGGGGCTGTTGTAGTGTTCTCCTCTCCCTGAGGGGGCTGTTGTAGTGTTCTCCTCTCCCCGAGGGGGCTGTTGTAGTGTTCTCCTCTCCCCGAGGGGGCTGTTGTAGTGTTCTCCCCGAGGGGGCTGTTGTAGTGTTCTCCCCGAGGGGGCTGTTGTAGTGTTCTCCCCGAGGGGGCTGTTGTAGTGTTCTCCCCGAGGGGGCTGTTGTAGTGTTCTCCCCGAGGGGGCTGTTGTAGTGTTCTCCCCTCCCTGAGGGGGCTGTTGTAGTGTTCTCCTCTCCCTGAGGGGGCTGTTGTAGTGTTCTCCTCTCCCTGAGGGGGCTGTTGTAGTGTTCTCCTCTCCCTGAGGGGGGCTGTCGTAGTGTTCTCCTCTCCCTGAGGGGGGCTGTCGTAGTGTTCTCCTCTCCCTGAGGGGGGCTGTCGTAGTGTTCTCCTCTCCCTGAGGGGGGCTGTCGTAGTGTTCTCCTCTCCCTGAGGGGGGCTGTCGTAGTGTTCTCCTCTCCCTGAGGGGGGCTGTCGTAGTGTTCTCCTCTCCCTGAGGGGGGCTGTCGTAGTGTTCTCCTCTCCCTGAGGGGGGCTGTCGTAGTGTTCTCCTCTCCCTGAGGGGGGCTGTTGTAGTGTTCTCCCTGAGGGGGCTGTTGTAGTGTTCTCCTCTCCCTGGGGGGCTGTTGTAGTGTTCTCCTCTCCCTGAGGGGGCTGTTGTAGTGTTCTCCTCTCCCCGAGGGGGCTGTTG
The DNA here is from genome assembly GCF_901001165.1 of Salmo trutta. Lineage (NCBI taxonomy): Eukaryota > Metazoa > Chordata > Actinopteri > Salmoniformes > Salmonidae > Salmo > Salmo trutta. Next base: position 80,870,964 of record NC_042969.1, read on the forward strand.
TAGTGTTCTCCTCTCCCCGAGGGGGCTGTCGTAGTGTTCTCCCTGAGGGGGCTGTCGTAGTGTTCTCCCTGAGGGGGCTGTCGTAGTGTTCTCCCTGAGGGGCTGTCGTAGTGTTCTCCCTGAGGGGGGCTGTCGTAGTGTTCTCCTCTCCCCGAGGGGGCTGTCGTAGTGTTCTCCTCTCCCCGAGGGGGCTGTCGTAGTGTTCTCCTCTCCCCGAGGGGGCTGTCGTAGTGTTCTCCTCTCCCCGAGGGGGCTGTCGTAGTGTTCTCCTCTCCCCGAGGGGGCTGTCGTAGTGTTCTCCTCTCCCCGAGGGGGCTGTCGTAGTGTTCTCCTCTCCCCGAGGGGGCTGTCGTAGTGTTCTCCCTGAGGGGGCTGTCGTAGTGTTCTCCCTGAGGGGGCTGTCGTAGTGTTCTCCTCTCCCTGAGGGGTGTCATGACGTTGGCCTCTTTGGGTACAGGAAGGACAGTTGACCCCCTCCCCTTTGTACCATCACCCAACCTACCTTCCCCCCAACCCAGGGTTGAAAAAATTCCAAGAGGAGAATCTACTACAACATGTTTCATAGAGAGACAAAGGAAATTCTTCCAACTCATAGAATTGGAGAACCGAGCGACATGTGTGTTCTGGAGAAGATATGGAAGATTGATGAAGACTCCAGCTACGAACTGGTCCGCTTGGTACAATTTTGTGATACTCAGAAGAGACAATATAGCCATATTACCCTAAAACGGTCTACATGATAGCCTCAGCGATGAGACTGAATCCACATGGCTGTATATAATGTATTAAGGATAAAGCCATTTGTAATACATTGAGATGCTATGTACTGATGTTAATGTGATAGAATTATATTTCTGTAACCAAGTCTAGCTCAGTCATAGGCACGCCCCCAGGGACACATACAGGACCAGGCGTCATTTGACAAGCCTGTTCTATGGGCACTATAAAACACCCCCTGATTTACATTTCTACAGACCAGGCCTCCACTCCATTGTGAGTTTGGCCCATAGGTTTGACCAGCCAAGTACTCTACTGAAAGTGAACCATACCACGTGGTTAACTTTTAGACTATTGATATCGACAGAATAAGAACAAGTCTTTGATATGAATTATTAGTCTGCAGCTAAGTAAATTATATCATCGAACGCGAAGACCAACCACATCCATTCTATGACGACATTAATGAATGTCGCTCTGAAAGATCCATTCTAACCGAGAGAGAGATAGAGAGAGAGAACTCTCCATCAGAACAACGCTCCAACAAGAATCCGGACGACACATGAGCGTAAATATATATTGATTGCAATTGTTCCCGAATGAGTGAGCCTTCAATTGTCAATTGTTAATATTAATGAACTCTGTGTAACTTCTCAGCTTACCGTTTTATGACCCATTGTCTAACAGACCAGCCATGCTTGTTAGCCAGTAGGGCACATTCCTCTACCAATCCTTTGTGACGATAATTACTGTTTGTATGTTTTCTGTTAATTACTTAGTGTAGTAAATAAAGGATTTTAAGACAATTGATGTATGGATGATTTTAGTAAAGACTGGGTTCGTGCAGATAACCAAGAATTTACAACTTTCATGATGAGACTGAAAATAATATACGGGTTAATATTGACTGCTATCGATGTAAAATATGACTAAGTATTTTAAGAGTTTATTCAGAAGATAACAGCTCTATAAACGTTCTTCTGTGGTGCCCCGACTTTCTAGTTAATTACATTTACATGATTAGCTTAATCAGGTAATATTAATTACAGAGAAATAATTTTATAAGTTAGCATGTCATATCACTTAATCCGGCATAGCCAAAGACACGACAGGGGGCTGTTGTAGTGTTCTCCTCTCCCTGAGGGGGCTGTTGTAGTGTTCTCCTCTCCCTGAGGGGGCTGTTGTAGTGTTCTCCTCTCCCCGAGGGGGCTGTTGTAGTGTTCTCCTCTCCCCGAGGGGGCTGTTGTAGTGTTCTCCTCTCCCCGAGGGGGCTGTTGTAGTGTTCTCCCCGAGGGGGCTGTTGTAGTGTTCTCCTCTCCCCGAGGGGGCTGTCGTAGTGTTCTCCCCGAGGGGGCTGTCGTAGTGTTCTCCCCGAGGGGGCTGTCGTAGTGTTCTCCCTGAGGGGGCTGTTGTAGTGTTCTACCCTCCCTGAGGGGGCTGTTGTAGTGTTCTCCTCTCCCTAAGGGGGCTGTTGTAGTGTTCTCCTCTCCCTGAGGGGGCTGTCGTAGTGTTCTCCCTGAGGGGGGCTGTCGTAGTGTTCTCCCCTCCCCGAGGGGGCTGTCGTAGTGTTCTCCCCTCCCCGAGGGGGCTGTCGTAGTGTTCTCCCCTCCCCGAGGGGGCTGTCGTAGTGTTCTCCTCTCCCTGAGGGGGCTGTCGTAGTGTTCTCCCTGAGGGGGCTGTCGTAGTGTTCTCCCTGAGGGGGCTGTCGTAGTGTTCTCCTCTCCCTGAGGGGGCTGTTGTAGTGTTCTCCTCTCCCTGAGGGGGCTGATGTAGTGTTCTCCTCTCCCTGAGGGGGGCTGTTGTAGTGTTCTCCCCGAGGGGGGCTGTTGTAGTGTTCTCCCTGAGGGGGCTGTTGTAGTGTTCTCCCTGAGGGGGCTGTTGTAGTGTTCTCCCTGAGGGGGCTGTTGTAGTGTTCTCCTCTCCCTGAGGGGGCTGTTGTAGTGTTCTCCTCTCCCCGAGGGGGCTGTTGTAGTGTTCTCCTCTCCCCGAGGGGGCTGTTGTAGTGTTCTCCTCTCCCCGAGGGGGCTGTTGTAGTGTTCTCCTCTCCCCGAGGGGGCTGTTGTAGTGTTCTCCTCTCCCCGAGGGGGCTGTTGTAGTGTTCTCCCTGAGGGAGCTGTCGTAGTGTTTTCCTCTCCCTGAGGGGGGCTGTTGTAGTGTTCTCCCTGAGGGAGCTGTCGTAGTGTTCTCCTCTCCCTGAGGGGGCTGTTGTAGTGTTCTCCTCTCCCTGAGGGGGCTGTTGTAGTGTTCTCCCTGAGGGGGCTGTTGTAGTGTTCTCCTCTCCCCGAGGGGGCTGTGGTAGTGTTCTCCTCTCCCCGAGGGGGCTGTCGTAGTGTTCTCCTCTCCCCGAGGGGGCTGTCGTAGTGTTCTCCTCTCCCCGAGGGGGGCTGTCGTAGTGTTCTCCTCTCCCCGAGGGGGCTGTCGTAGTGTTCTCCTCTCCCCGAGGGGGCTGTCGTAGTGTTTCTCCTCTCCCCGAGCGGGCTGTCGTATCGTAGTGTTCTCCTCTCCCCGAGGGGGCTGTCGTAGTGTTCTCCTCTCCCCGAGGGGGCTGTCGTAGTGTTCTCCTCTCCCCGAGGGGGGCTGTCGTAGTGTTCTCCTCTCCCCGAGGGGGCTGTCGTAGTGTTCTCCTCTCCCCGAGGGGGCTGTCGTAGTGTTCTCCTCTCCCCGAGGGGGCTGTCGTAGTGTTCTCCTCTCCCCGAGGGGGCTGTCGTAGTGTTCTCCTCTCCCCGAGGGGGCTGTCGTAGTGTGCTCCTCTCCCCGAGGGGGCTGTCGTAGTGTTCTCCTCTCCCCGAGGGGGCTGTCGTAGTGTTCTCCCTGAGGGGGCTGTCGTAGTGTTCGCCTCTCCCCGAGGGGGCTGTCGTAGTGTTCTCCTCTCCCCGAGGGGGCTGTCGTAGTGTTCTCCTCTCCCCGAGGGGGCTGTCGTAGTGTTCTCCTCTCCCCGAGGGGGCTGTCGTAGTGTTCTCCTCTCCCCGAGGGGGCTGTCGTAGTGTTCTCCTCTCCCCGAGGGGGCTGTCGTAGTGTTCTCCTCTCCCCGAGGGGGCTGTCGTAGTGTTCTCCCCTCCCCGAGGGGGCTGTCGTAGTGTTCTCCACTCCCCGAGGGGGCTGTCGTAGTGTTCTCCCCTCCCCGAGGGGGCTGTCGTAGTGTTCTCCCCTCCCCGAGGGGGCTGTCGTAGTGTTCTCACTGAGGGTCTATAGCAGTGAAGAACAGTGACGTGTAAATTGCAGAGGCATTGAAACCCACGGAGAGATTTTTATTATCCATATTATTATTATCAGCATCATTATCATCAATAATCTATCAGCCATTAACCATTAGTTAGCCATATCATCAGCATTATACTGACACACACACACACACACACACACACACACACACACACACACTAAGGCAGCAGAGCTATCCTTGTGTATGTATATGTGGATGGTGTGTAATCATATGTGTCAGACTGATGGGTACTGTTTGGTCTTTCTCCAGCCCCCCCCCACCCTGAGGACTGAGGGAATCCCTAACCACTGATACAGATACACTCTCATCCTCCTCGTCCACATTCCTCTACCCGTGTCCAGCAGAACGGACAGCTTTACCAGGCCTGGGAGGGCAGTAGACAGGGACAAGGAGGAATGCTGGATTAAACACACAGCGGGCTGTAGTGCAGTCTGATGCAGGGGGAGGGGGTATCAGGTTAGAGGTCGTGTATCAGGTTAGAGGTCGTGTATCAGGTTAGAGGTCGTGTATCAGGTTAGAGGTCGTGTATCAGGTTAGAGGTCGTGTATCAGGTTAGAGGTCGTGTATCAGGTTAGAGGTCGTGTATCAGGTTAGAGGTCGGGTATCAGGTTAGAGGTCGGGTATCAGGTTAGAGGTCGGGTATCAGGTTAGAGGTCGGGTATCAGGTTAGAGGTCGGGTATCAGGTTAGAGGTCGGGTATCAGGTTAGAGGTCGGGTATCAGGTTAGAGGTCGGGTATCAGGTTAGAGGTCGGGTATCAGGTTAGAGGTCGTGTATCAGGTTAGAGGTCGTGTATCAGGTTAGAGGTCGGGTATCAGGTTAGAGGTCGGGTATCAGGTTAGAGGTCGGGTATCAGGTTAGAGGTCGGGTATCAGGTTAGAGGTCGGGTATCAGGTTAGAGGTCGGGTATCAGGTTAGAGGTCGTGTATCAGGTTAGAGGTCGTGTATCAGGTGACTGTGACCATGCAGTGTCTGTCTCACAGGTCTCTGTCAACCATGATCACACACACACACACACACACACACACACACACACACACACACACACACACGTGTTGTGTCAAACGTGATGTCTCACTCATGGGGTTTCAATTTACAGAAACACCATTCTCCATGTCTCTCTTTCTCTCTCAATTCAATTCAAGGGGCTTTATTGGCATGGGAAACATATGTTAACATTGTCAAAGCAAGTGAGGAAGATAATATACAAAAGTGAAATGAACAGTAAACATTACACTCACAAAAGTTCCAAAATAATAAAGACATTTATAATGTCATATGGTGTTGTAACGATGTACAAATGGTTAAAGTACAAAAGGGAAAATAAATAAGCATAAATATGGGTTGTATTTACAATGGTGTTTGTTCTTCACTGGTTGACCTTTTCTTGTGGCAACAGGTCACACATCTTGCTGCTGTGATGGCACACTGGTATTTCACCCAAATTGGATTTGTTTTCGAATTCTTTGTGGGTCTGTGTAATCTGAGGGAAATATGTGTCTCTAATATGGTCATTGAGCAAGGCTATGCTCACTGAGGCTGTACATAGTCAAAGCTTTCCTTAAGTTTGGGTCAGTCACAGTGGTCAGGTATTCTGCCACTGTGTACTCTCTGTTTAGGTTTAAATATTCTAGTTTGCTCAGTTTTTTTGTTAATTCATTCCAATGTGTCAAGTAAATATCTTTTTGTTTTCTCATGATTTGGTTGGGTCTAATTGTGTTGCTGTCCTGGGGCTCTGTGGGGTCTGTTTGTGTTTGTGAACTGGACCAGCTTGCTTAGGGGACTCTTCTCCAGGTTTATCTCTCTGTAGGTGATGACTCTGTTATGGAAGGTTTGGGAATCGATTCCTTTTAGGTGGTTGTAGAATTCCCTTCTTGCCTTGTCTCTCAGATCGTTCACAGCTTTGTGGAAGTTACCTGTGGTGCTGATGTTTAGGCCGAGGTATGTATAGTGTTTTGTGTGATCTAGGGCAACGGTGTCTAGATTGTATTTGTGGTCCTGGCTACTGGCCTTTTTTTGGAACACCATTATTTTGGTCATACTGAGATTTACTGTCAGGGCCCAGGTCTGGCAGAATCTGTGCAGAATATCTAGGTGCTGCTGTAGGCCCTCCTTGGTTGGGGACAGAAGCACCAGATCATCAGCACACAGTACACATTTGTCTCTCCTGCCCTCATCAGTAGAGGAGTATACTGAATGACTTTAATAGAATTACAGTGATGTCTTCTCTCTCCCTCCCTCTCTTTTTTCCTCTCCTGTTTCAATCTGCCCTGCAGACACAATCACTCCATTATTCTCTCAGTTCCATTGTGACTTTTAAGTCCTTAGTCCAACACACACACACACACACACACACACACACAGCCCATTCTTCCAAACACAGACCCACAAGGCTGTTGATAGATAGGTAGATAGATAGATAGAGAGGTAGGTAGATAGATAGGTAGAGCAGTAGAGAGGTAGAGGTAGATAGTTTTAAGGTTAGACTATAGATCTGCTCGCTCGTCCCACAAGGCTGTTGATAGGTAGATAGATAGGTAGAGAGATAGGTAGAGAGATAGATAGGTAGGTAGAGTGGTAGGTAGAGAGAGAGAGATTGGTAGAGAGGTAGGTAGAGTGGTAGATAGATAGATAGGTAGAGTGGTAGGTAGGTAGAGAGAGAGATAGGTAGAGAGGTAGATGGATAGATAGGTAGAGTGGTAGGTAGAGAGAGAGAGTGGTAGAGAGGTAGATGGATAGATAGGTAGAGTGGTAGAGAGGTAGGTAGGTAGATAGGTAGAGTGGTAGGTAGAGAGATTTAAGGTTAGACTATAGCTCTGCTCGCTGGACCCACAAGGCTGTTGATAGTGCACTACCTTTGGTCCAGGTTATCCCCATGTAGCTGAGGTTAAAAGTAGTACACTCTATGGCTTTCTCCCCTCCCCCACCCCCCTATCTTCTGTCTGTGTTGTTGTGGTGTGGAGTCTTCCCCTGGCTGAGGTAACCATGGAGATGGCGTTACTCTAGGGCAGTTTTGCAGGCCACGGGTGTGTGTGCTCTCACTTTGTAAGAGCCTGATATTGTGCCCATGGTTTTACTATTAAACTGCCCCCCCCCCACACACACACACACACGTGTGTGTTTGGTCAAATAACGGTAGGTGTGTGTGTTGACTATTTATTGAATGTGTATTTCTCCTGCAGTGTCGGATGGTGTGTAAGGACGTGCCAGCTGAGACCATGTATGATGTTCTCCATGACATCGAGTACCGGAGGAAATGGGACGCAAACGTCATCGAAACCTTCGACATCGGAAAACTCACTGTTAACGCAGACGTGGGCTACTACTCCTGTACGACACACACACACACACACACACACATATACATTCAGTGTGTGTGTATATGTTAATGAGGCTCCTCCTCGTCTGTGTCTAGGGAAGTGTCCCAAGCCGCTGAGGAACCGTGATGTCATCACACTGCGCTCTTGGCTGCCCACTGGCAGTGATTACATCATCATGAACTACTCTGTCAAACATGCTGTAAGTATAAACATGTGTAGGGAAAGAGTATCCTAGTACACAAACCTGTATTATACCTTCTTCCTCAGGGTTCTCCAACCCTGTTCCTGTACTATACCTTCTTCCTCAGGGTTCTCCAACCCTGTTCCTGTATTATACCTTCTTCCTCAGGGTTCTCCAACCCTGTTCCTGTATTATACCTTCTTCCTCAGGGTTCTCCAACCCTGTTCCTGTACTATACCTTCTTCCTCAGGGTTCTCCAACCCTGTTCCTGTACTATACCTTCTTCCTCAGGGTTCTCCAACCCTGTTCCTGTATTATACCTTCTTCCTCAGGGTTCTCCAACCCTGTTCCTGTACTATACCGTCTTCCTCAGGGTTCTCCAACCCTGTTCCTGGAGAGCTACCCTCCTGTAGGTTCTCCCTCCAACCCTGTTCCTGGAGAGCTACCCTCCTGTAGGTTCTCTCTCCAACCCTGTTCCTGGAGAGATACCCTCCTGTAGGTTCTCTCTCCAACCCTGTTCCTGGGGAGATACCCTCCTGTAGGCTCTCTCTCCAACCCTGTTCCTGGAGAGATACCCTCCTGTAGGCTCTCTCTCCAACCCTGTTCCTGGAGAGATACCCTCCTGTAGGCTCTCTCTCCAACCCTGTTCCTGGAGAGATACCCTCCTGTAGGCTCTCTCTCCAACCCTGTTCCTGGAGAGATACCCTCCTGTAGGCTCTCTGTCCAACCCTGTTCCTGGAGAGATACCCTCCTGTAGGCTCTCTCTCCAACCCTGTTCCTGGAGAGATACCCTCCTGTAGGCTCTCTCTCCAACCCTGTTCCTGGAGAGATACCCTCCTGTAGGTTCTCCAACCCTGTTCCTGAACCCCAGTTGTAACAAACCTGATTCAGCTTATCAACCAGCTAGTTTTTAAAATCAGGTGCCCTAGATTACGGTTGGAGAGAGAACCTACAGGACGGTATGTCTCCAGGAACAGGGTTGGAGAGAGAACATACAGGAGGGTAGCTCTCTAGGAACAGGGTTGGAGAGAACCTACAGGAGGGCAGCTCTCCAGGAACAGGGTTGGAGAGAACCTACAGGACGGCATCTCTCCAGGAACAGGGTTGGAGAGAGAACCTACAGGAGGGTAGCTCTCCAGGAACAGGGTTGGAGTCTTGGACAGCCCTGCACTTCCCCCTCAGTGTTTGTAGATCTGAAGAAACCAGATAAGGGTCAGCAACATGGCTGAATGTCCCTGAAGTCTCAGTGTTTGTAGATCTGAAGAAACCAGGTAAGGGTCAGCAACATGGCTGAATGTCCCTGAAGTCTCAGTGTTTGTAGATCTGAAGAAACCAGATAAGGGTCAGCAACATGGCTGAATGTCCCTGAAGTCTCAGTGTTTGTAGATCTGAAGAAACCAGATAAGGGTCAGCAACATGGCTGAATGTCCCTGAAGTCTCAGTGTTTGTAGATCTGAAGAAACCAGATAAGGGTCAGCAACATGGCTGAATGTCCCTGAAGTCTCAGTGTTTGTATATCTGAAGAAACCAGATAAGGGTCAGCAACATGGCTGAATGTCCCTGAAGTCTCAGTGTTTGTAGATCTGAAGAAACCAGATAAGGGTCAGCAACATGGTTGAATGTCCCTGAAGTCTCAGTGTTTGTAGATCTGAAGAAACCAGATAAGGGTCAGCAACATGGCTGAATGTCACTGAAGTCTCAGTGTTTGTAGATCTGAAGAAACCAGATAAGGGTCAGCAACATGGCTGAATGTCCCTGAAGTCTCAGTGTTTGTAGATCTGAAGAAACCAGATAAGGGTCAGCAACATGGCTGAATGTCCCTGAAGTCTCAGTGGATAGCCAACTGGTTGTGCGACGCTCTGCAGGGAGAAACAGAAGAGAGAGAACAGACCTGCAGTATAGTCTCCCTTGACGTCAGTGGGAAACAAATGCTACAGTGGGACTGTCCACTCTATTTAAATGAACATGTGTTGGAGTATCTTTAGTGGTTGTGTGTGTCTACGTAGGTGCAGTTTGACAAAGGTGTGTTTAAGTGTGTGTCATGTTTAAATGTGTGTTTTAAGTGGACTATTTGCTCACTTTAGTAAGATTGTATTTGGTTAAATAATCCTCTGGCATTTGAATAAAGCTTTATCGGTCCGTGCCACTGCTTACGCTGGATAAAGCGTGTGTGCGCTGGATAGGGCAGTGGTAGCTCTGGGTTAGACCACTCACAGTACAGTGGCTCAATGCCAAACTGAAAATGTATCTCCTTCCCTTCTGCCCTTCAGGATCTGTGTTTCAGGATCTGTCCTTCACGATCTGTCCTTCACGATCTGTCCTTCACGATCTGTCCTTCACGATCTGTCCTTCAGGATCTGTCCTTCAGTATCTGTCCTTCAGTATCTGTCCTTCAGTATCTGTCCTTCAGTATCTGTCCTTCAGTATCTGTCCTTCAGTATCTGTCCTTGAGGATCTGTCCTTCAGGATCTGCGATTCACAATCTGTGTTTCACAATCTGCATTCAGGATCTGTCCTTCAGGATCTGTCCTTCACAATCTGTGTTTCACAATCTGTGTTTCACAATCTGCATTCAGGATCTGTCCTTCAGGATCTGTCCTTCACGATCTGTCCTTCACGATCTGTCCTTCAGGATCTGTCCTTCACAATCTGTGCTTCACAATCTGCATTCAGGATCTGTCCTTCAGGATCTGTCCTTCACAATCTGCATTCAGGATCTGTCCTTCAGGATCTGTCCTTCAGGATCTGTCCTTCAGGATCTGTCCTTCAGGATCTGTGTTTCACAATCTGTTTCACAATCTGGGTTTCAGGATCTGTCCTTCACGACCTTTTGAGAAGTTGAAAGCAAGATGGTAGAACCTTGACTTGAGCTTATTGGAGGAGCCTTCTGGAACCCTTATAATACCGCTCTCCTTTCTCCTGTTCAATCAGACCTGACAAGACTAGTCACCTAGGGCAGAAAGGAAGGGGATAAGGGTTTGGTTTGGAATTAGGCCCACATGCTGTGGTTGTTTTTCTGCCCAGTGGAGGAGGAGAGAGAGATCGAGGCATCCTGTGAAGAAGGAAGCACTCAACATGTTTCTCTTTCTCTCTCTCTCTCGTGTGTGTGTGTGTGTGTGTGTGTGTGTGTGTGTGTGTGATCAATGTTAAGTGGAAAACTCATGTGACTGCTGCTGTAAGCTTCCACATGCAAACACTCAACAAACCTGCATGACACTATAAAAAACAACATACATCCACATACAGAACATCCACACAAACATAGCAACTTTTCTCACGTTGGGTTTAGTGAGAGGTATTGGCTTTAGTGAGAGGTATTGGCTTTAGTGAGAGGTATTGGCTTTAGTGAGAGGTATTGGCTTTAGTGAGAGGTATTGGCTTTAGTGAGAGGTATTGGCTTTAGTGAGGGGTATTGGCTTTAGTGAGGGGTATTGGCTTTAGTGAGAGGTATTGGCTTTAGTGAGAGGTATTGGCTTTAGTGAGGGGTATTGGCTTTAGTGAGAGGTATTGGCTTTAGTGAGAGGTATTGGCTTTAGTGAGAGGTATTGGCTTTAGTGAGAGGTATTGGCTTTAGTGAGAGGTATTGGCTTTAGTGAGAGGTATTGGCTTTAGTGAGAGGTATTGGCTTTAGTGAGAGGTATTGGCTTTAGTGAGAGGTATTGGCTTTAGTGAGGGGTATTGGCTTTAGTGAGGGGTAAATAGTGAGGGGTATTGGCTTTAGTGAGGGGTATTGGCTTTAGTGAGAGGTATTGGCTTTAGTGAGAGGTATTGGCTTTAGTGAGGGGTATTGGCTTTAGTGAGGGGTATTGGCTTTAGTGAGAGGTATTGGCTTTAGTGAGGGGTATTGGCTTTAGTGAGGGGTATTGGCTTTAGTGAGGGGTAAATAGTGAGGGGTATTGGCTTTAGTGAGGGGTATTGGCTTTAGTGAGAGGTATTGGCTTTAGTGAGAGGTATTGGCTTTAGTGAGGGGTATTGGCTTTAGTGAGGGGTATTGGCTTTAGTGAGAGGTATTGGCTTTAGTGAGAGGTATTGGCTTTAGTGAGGGGTATTGGCTTTAGTGAGGGGTATTGGCTTTAGTGAGAGGTATTGGCTTTAGTGAGGGGTATTGGCTTTAGTGAGGGGTATTGGCTTTAGTGAGGGGTATTGGCTTTAGTGAGGGGTATTGGCTTTAGTGAGGGGTATTGGCTTTAGTGAGGGGTATTGGTTTTAGTGAGGGGTATTGGCTTTAGTGAGAGGTATTGGCTTTAGTGAGAGGTATTGGCTTTAGTGAGGGGTATTGGCTTTAGTGAGAGGTATTGGCTTTAGTGAGGGGTATTGGCTTTAGTGAGAGGTATTGGCTTTAGTGAGGGGTATTGGCTTTAGTGAGAGGTATTGGCTTTAGTGAGAGGTATTGGCTTTAGTGAGAGGTATTGGCTTTAGTGAGGGGTATTGGCTTTAGTGAGAGGTATTGGCTTTAGTGAGAGGTATTGGCTTTAGTGAGGGGTATTGGCTTTAGTGAGGGGTATTGGCTTTAGTGAGAGGTATTGGCTTTAGTGAGGGGTATTGGCTTTAGTGAGGGGTATTGGGTTTAGTGAGGGGTATTGGGTTTAGTGAGGGGTATTGGGTTTAGTGAGGGGTATTGGCTTTAGTGAGAGGTATTGGCTTTAGTGAGAGGGTATTGGCTTTAGTGAGGGGTATTGGCTTTAGTGAGAGGTATTGGCTTTAGTGAGAGGTATTGGCTTTAGTGAGAGGTATTGGCTTTAGTGAGAGGTATTGGCTTTAGTGAGGGGTATTGGCTTTAGTGAGGGGTATTGGCTTTAGTGAGAGGTATTGGCTTTAGTGAGGGGTATTGGCTTTAGTGAGAGGTATTGGCTTTAGTGAGGGGTATTGGCTTTAGTGAGGGGTAGCACAGAGGGGGGTATTGGCTTTAGTGAGGGGTATTGGCTTTAGTGAGGGGTATTGGCTTTAGTGAGAGGTATTGGCTTTAGTGAGAGGTATTGGCTTTAGTGAGAGGTATTGGCTTTAGTGAGAGGTATTGGCTTTAGTGAGGGGTATTGGCTTTTGTGAGAGGTATTGGCTTTAGTGAGAGGTATTGGCTTTAGTGAGGGGTATTGGCTTTAGTGAGGGGTATTGGCTTTAGTGAGGGGTATTGGCTTTAGTGAGGGGTATTGGCTTTAGTGAGAGGTATTGGCTTTAGTGAGAGGTATTGGCTTTAGTGAGGGGTATTGGCTTTAGTGAGGGGTATTGGCTTTAGTGAGGGGTATTGGCTTTAGTGAGAGGTATTGGCTTTAGTGAGAGGTATTGGCTTTAGTGAGAGGTATTGGCTTTAGTGAGAGGTATTGGGCGAGGCATGGACAGATATCAGAGCAGTCGATCTACAGGAGAGGAGAGAGAATCCTTACTGTCACTTTACCCCTCCACAATATATATTACTTTGTGCAGTAAACTCTTGATAAGTGAATATCATCTTTTACATTTAAACTCTAAGTGCAGGGCAGTTCATAATGGTTTTAATTCAAATTCATTTTGATTGAATTGCTTTGGATATTTGCATGTTCTGGCTGTATAGTGCACTCATGCAAAATAAACCCAAATATCTGGAGTCAATTGTATTTACAGCAATTGAACTAAGTGTCAGTGGTTGAGACCATTTCCTCAGATAGGGGTGTTCTGTGCTAACTAGGGCTGTTCCACTGTTCCTGTAGAAATACCCCCCAAAGAAGGACATGGTACGAGCTGTGTCCATCCAGACTGGCTACCTGATCCAGAGCCACGGACCGAACCACTGCACTCTCACCTACCTGGCACACGTGGACCCAAAAGGTAATACACACATACACAAGTCTCAGTGGAGGTTTCTGGGGGGAGGATGGCTCATAGTAATGGCTGGAATGGAGGTGGTTAATGTCTTGGAGAGTTAATAAATGATTCATACTCAGGACCTTCTTTCAACAGAAATCGCCATATGAACTATGGATCTGGAGGAAGGGACTGTCCCGCATCTCTCTCACTCGTTCTCCATCTCTTGTTCTCCATCTCTCTCTCTCTTGTTCTCCATCTCTCTCTCTCTCCCTCTCTTGTTCTCCATCTCTCTCTCTCTCTCTCTCTCCCTCTCCATCTCTCTCTCTCTCTCTCCCTCTCTTGTTCTCCATCTCTCTCTCTCTCCCTCTCTTGTTCTCCATCTCTCTCTCTCTCTCTCTCTCTCCCTCTCCATCTCTCTCTCTCTCTCTCCCTCTCTTGTTCTCCATCTCTCTCTCTCTCCCTCTCTTGTTCTCCATCTCTCTCTCGTTCCCCAATTTTCTCTCTCGTTCCCCAATTTTCTCTCTCGT
>NC_042969.1:80889711-80963284 GCF_901001165.1 Salmo trutta
TGAGATACATATTTAATTGGTCACTGGAAAAGGGGATGTTTGCAAATGTATGGAAGCATGCTAAACTTTGTCCTATTCCAAAAGACTGCAAAGAACCCGCTACTCCTGCCAATAGTCGACCAATTAGTCTACTCCCTACACTCAGTAAGATATTGGAGGGTATTGTGAGTAGACAAATATGGGAGTACATGGAAAATAATGATCTGATTACAGCCAATCAGCATGCTTATCGCAAAAATCATTCCACTACCACTGCATTGGTTGACATGACTGACCAGTGGCTCAATGCTATGGATAATGGCAAGTTTGTGGGGGTACTATTTTTAGATTTCAGTGCAGCATTTGATTTAGTGGATCATGAGATAATTTTGACAAAATTAATGCATTATGGTTTTAAGGAGGTAGCATTGAATTGGGTACAGTCATATCTAACTGACAGGAAACAGTCCACCTATATCAATGGTTCATTTTCTTCCCCTCATGCTTTAAACTGTGGAATACCGCAGGGCAGCTGCCTTGGGCCACTTCTTTATTTAATATATACCAACGACCTTTCCTATGCCCTAGCTGAAACTCAAGCTACTGTATTTGCAGATGATACTACAATTTATGCAGCAGGACAATCGGTTCAACAGGTACAGCAAGCTTTACAAGGAGATTTGGAGAATATTAGGGAGTGGGTTTGCCAGAATAAACTTGTTTTAAACACCAAGAAAACCAAAGTTATGTTGGTCTGTTCCACTAGGAAAAGGCCAAAACAGCATGGGATACAATTAAGTATGGGAGGAGTACAAATTGAAGAAGTGGCAGAAACCAAACTATTAGGAGTGCAGCTAGACAACTGCTTATCATGGTCATCTCAAATAACTAATCTATGTAAAAAAAATTATTAAAACAGCATGTATAATCAGAAGGATAGCTAAATATTTACCAGGAAAAATTCTTAAGCAAATAACACAAGCTTTAATTGAGAGTCAAGTGAACTACTGTTCTGTGGTCTGGGGAAATGCATCATCAAGTGAAGTTAGGAGGCTGCAGATTGCACAGAACAAAGCAGCAAGGATTGTTTTACGGTGGAGATATGGTTTTTCTGTTGCAGTCATACGCAATGTTCTTGGTTGGTCATCAATCGACAAGATAATTGAAAAAAGCATGCTTATTTTATTTCATAATATACATCATTTAAAACGGCCAAGAACAATTCACAACGGCAATCAGTTGGTAAGAGACAGACATTCCGTAAATACTAGGAATAGATTGTCCACCATCTATGCGTTATCCAGACAGAAAAGAGAAATAGGCAAAAGAACATTTCAATTTAGAGCAATAAAGAAATGGAATAAATTAACTGAGCAAACCAGAAACCTTTCAATATATACATTTAAACATTATTTTAAAACAATTTAAATATAATACACAGAAATGTTGTGGGATTACAGTAGATGAAGAATTCATATTTTTTAGATTGATTATTTATTTTTATTACGTTAGTATATTATGTATGTTTGTAATAGTGTGTTATATGTGAAAATGTGTTCGTATATAAATTGTATTTTAATATTTAAGGACTCTTGGAAGATTAGTCCAAATGGGGACTAAAAGAGATCCAAATAAAATCAAATCAAATCTGTAAATCCTTGAGCTATTTGACCCTTGATGACATGCCATGGCGTAACATTGAAATCTCTCCCTCTCTTCTTCCCTCACCCAGGTTCACTACCCAAGTGGGTTGTTAACAAGTCTTCCCACTTTATGGCTCCCAAAGTAAGTACATTCCAGTCTGCATATGCCTACACTGCCCATCATTACACTCCCATCACCACATTATAATGCTGAAGCGAGGAGAGAGAGATGGGGAGGATACATATGTGAATGGCTGTTTGTGTCCATGCATTACCCTCTCACTCAGCTGCTTGTCAGGACTCAGCACAGCATAACACCTATGTTTAATGTATGATCCCTCCTACGCATCCCTGGTCGAGAAGCGTGAGTGAACGTGAGGGTTGAAATGGCCCGTGGGATCTCAAGGGAATAAGGAACGATTAGGGAGAGCCCCAGATGCTTAGATCTCAAACAGATAGACAACACACTACAGCACAGACAGACAGACAACACACTACAGCACAGACAGACAGACAACACACTACAGCACAGACAGACAGACAACACATTACAGCACAGACAGACAACACACTACGGCCCAGTTAGACAACACACTACAGCACAGACAGACAGACAACACACTACGGCCCAGTTAGACAACACACTACGGCCCAGTTAGACAACACACTACAGCACAGACAGACAGACAACACACTACAGCACAGACAGACAGACAACACACTACAGCACAGACAGACAGACAACACATTACAGCACAGACAGACAACACACTACGGCCCAGTTAGACAACACACTACAGCACAGACAGACAACACACTACAGCACAGACAGACAACACACTACAGCACAGACAGACAGACAACACACTACAGCACAGACAGACAGACAACTCCATCCATCCATCCATCCATCACTAGGTACCTATATGGAGCAGACAACTCAATTCAAGTCTGCTCTGCTTCATCTCTGCTGTTAATGATAATGAAGAGGATTTCCCCAAGGTTGCTGTTGACGCATATCCCATGGTAGTTATTGGGGTCAAATTTGTCGCCACTTTTGTGGATTGGGGTGATCAGTCCTTGGTTCCAAATATTGGGGAAGATGCCAGAGCTGAGGATGATGTTAGAGTTTAAGTATAGCCAATTGGAATTTGTGGTCTGTATATTTTATAATTTCATTGATGATACCATCAACACCACAGGCCTTTTGGGGTTGGAGGGTTTGTATTTTATCCTGTAGTTCATTCAAGGTCATTTGATAATCCAGTGGGTTCTGGTAGTCTTTAATAGTTTATTCTAAGATTTCTATTTAATCATGTATATGTTTTTGCTGTTTGTTCTTTGTTATAAAGTCAAAAAGATCTCAATTTTGGATAGATAACTCTTTGTGTTGTTGTTTGTTTAGTGTTTTCCAATTTTCCCAGAAGTGGTTAGATTCTATGGATTCTTCAATTACATTGAGCTGATTTCTGACGTGCTGTTCCTTCTATTTCCGTAGTGTATTTCTGTATTGTTTTAGTGATTTCACCATAGTGATGGCGTAGGCTCAGGTTTTCTGCGTCTCTATGTTTTTGGTTGGACAGGTTTCTCAATTTCTTTCTTGGGTTTTGCATTCTTCATCAAACCATTTGTCATTGTTGTTAATTTTCCTTGGTTTTCTGTTTGATTTTTTTTTATTTGATAGGGAAGCTGAGAGGTCAAATATACTGTTTAGACTTTCTACTGCCAAGTTTACACCTTCACTATTACAGTGGAACATTTTGTCCAGGAAGTTGTCTAAAAGGGATTGAATTTGTTGTTAACTAATTGTTTTTTGGTAGGTTTCCACGCTACATTCCTTCCATCTATAGCATTTCTTAATACACTGCTCAAAAAAATAAAGGGAACACTTAAACAACACATCCTAGATCTGAATGAAATAAATAATCTTATTAAATACTTTTTCCTTTACATAGTTGAATGTGCTGACAACAAAATCACACAAAAATAATCAATGGAAATCCAATTTATCAACCCATGGAGGTCTGGATTTGGAGTCACAGTCAAAATTAAAGTGGAAAACCACACTACAGGCTGATCCAACTTTGATGTAATGTCCTTAAAACAAGTCAAAATGAGGCTCAGTAGTGTGTGTGGCCTCCACGTGTCTGTATGACCTCCCTACAACGCCTGGGCATGCTCCTGATGAGGTGGCGGATGGTCTCCTGAGGGATCTCCTCTCAGACCTGGACTAAAGCATCCGCCAGCTCCTGGACAGTCTGTGGTGCAACGTGGCATTGGTGGATGGAGCGAGACATGATGTCCCAGCTGTGCTCAATTGGATTCAGGTCTGGGGAACGGGCGGGCCAGTCCATAGCATCAATGCCTTCCTCTTGCAGGAACTGCTGACACACTCCAGCCACATGAGGTTTAGCATTGTCTTGCATTAGGAGGAACCCAGGGCCAACCGCACCAGCATATGGCCTCACAAGGGGTCTGAGGATCTCATCTCGGTACCTAATGGCAGTCAGGCTACCTCTGGCGAGCACATGGAGGGCTGTGCGGCCCCCCCAAAGAAATGCCACCCCACACCATGACTGACCCACCGCCAAACCGGTCATGCTGGAGGATGTTGCAGGCAGCAGAACGTTCTCCACGGCATCTCCAGACTCTGTCACGTCTGTCACGTGCTCAGTGTGAACCTGCTTTCATCTGTGAAGAGCACAGGGCGCCAGTGGCGAATTTGCCAATCTTGGTGTTCTCTGGCAAATGCCAAACGTCCTGCCAAACGTCCTGCTGTAAGCACAACCCCCACCTGTGGACGTCGGGCCCTCATACCACCCTCATGGTGTCTGTTTCTGACCATTTGAGCAAACACATGCACATTTGTGGCCTGCTGGAGGTCATTTTGCAGGGCTCTGGCAGTGCTCCTCCTATTCCTCCTTGCACAAAGGCGGAGGTAGCGGTCCTGCTGCTGGGTTGTTGCCCTCCTACGGCCTCCTCCACGTCTCCTGATGTACTGGCCTGTCTCCTGGTAGCGCCTCCATGCTCTGGACACTACGCTGACAGACACATCAAACCTTCTTGCCACAGCTCGCATTGATGTGCCATCCTGGATGAGCTGCACTACCTGAGCCACTTGTGTGGGTTGTAGACTCCGTCTCATGCTACCACTAGAGTGAAAGCAGCGCCAGCATTCAAAAGTGACCAAAACATCAGCCAGGAAGCATAGGAACTGAGAAGTGGTCTGTGGTCACCACCTGCAGAACCACTCCTTTATTGGGGGTGTCTTGCTTATTGCCTATAATTTCCACCTGTTGTCTATTCCATTTGCACAACAGCATGTGAAATTTATTGTCAATCAGTGTTGCTTCCTAAGTGGACAGTTTGATTTCACAGAAGTGTGATTGACTTGGAGTTACATTGTGTTGTTTAAGTGTTCCCTTTATTTTTTTTAGCAGTATATTACTCAGTTCCTTTGGCTTTGATGCCTCATGATTGAGAATAGCTCTGTTCAGGTAGACTGTGATTTTGCTGTGATCTGATAGGGGTGTTAGCGGGCTGACTGAATGCTCTGAGAGACTCTGGGTTGAGGTCAGTGATAAAGTATTCTACAGTACTACTGCCAAGAGATGAGCTATAGTCCCCTCGAAGCCTACCATTGACTATGTACATACCCAGCGTCTGACAGAGCTGCAGGAGTTGTGACCCGTTTTTGTTGGTTATGTTGTCATAGTTGTGTCTAGGGGGGCATATGGGGGAGGGAATGCTGTCACCTCCAGGTAGGTGTTTGTCCCCCTGTGTGCTGTCGGGTTGTTGTCCGGTTCTGGCATTTAGGTCGTCACAGACTAGTACATGTTCCTGGGCCTGGAAATTATTGATTTCTCCCTCTAGGATGGAGAAGCTGTCTTCATTAAAGTATGGGGATTCTAGTGGGGGGATATAGGTAGCACACGAGAGGACATTTTTCTCTGTTAACCTGTTGAGGACAGACATTCCGCTAGCGGAACCCCTAGCCAACAGCCAATGGCATCGCACGGCGCGAAATACAAAACCAACTAAAGTACCACAATTCAATTTTCTCAAACAATCAACTATTTTACACCATTTTAAAGATAAGACTCTCGTTAATCTAACCACATTGTCCAATTTCAAAAAGGCTTTACAGCGAAAGCAAAACATTAGATTATGTTAGGAGAGTACATAGACACAAATAAGCACACAGCCATTTTCCAAGCAAGCATATATGTCACATAAACACAAACCACAGCTAAATGCAGCACTAACCTTTGATGATCTTCATCAGATGACACGCCTAGGACATTATGTTATACAATACATGCATGTTTTGTTCAATCAAGTTCATATTTATATCAAAAAACAGCTTTTTACATTAGCATGTGATGTTCAGAACTAGCATACCCACCGAAAGCTTCCAGTGAATTTACTAAATTACTCATGATAAACGTTCACAAAATACATAACAATTATTTTAAGAACT
The DNA here is from genome assembly GCF_901001165.1 of Salmo trutta. Taxonomy (NCBI): domain Eukaryota; kingdom Metazoa; phylum Chordata; class Actinopteri; order Salmoniformes; family Salmonidae; genus Salmo; species Salmo trutta. The sequence goes on from NC_042969.1 coordinate 80,895,814, forward strand.
ATAGATACAGAACTTCTTTATGCATTGCGGTGTCAGATTTTAAAATAGCTTTTTGGCGAAAGCACATTTTGCAATATTCTGAGTACATAGCTCGGCCATCACGGCTAGCTATTTTGACACCCACCAAGTTTGGGGCTCACTAAACTCAGAATTACTATTAGAAAAATTGGATTACCTTTGCTGTTCTTCGTCAGAATGCACTCCCAGGACTTCTACTTCAACAACAAATGTTGTTTGGTTCCAAATAATCCATAGTTATATTCAAATAGCTCTGTTTTGTTCGTGCGTTCAGGTCACTATCCGAAGGGTGACGCGCGAGCGCATTTCGTGACAAAACATTTCAAAATATTCCATTACCATACTTAGAAGCATGTCAAACGCTGTTTAAAATCAATTTTTATGCTATTTTTCTCATAAAATAGCAATAATATTCCAACCGGGCAACGTTGTATTCATTCAAAGGCTGAAAGAAAAAAGGGAGTAGTCTCGTGACCGCGCATCTCCAGTGTCACTGTCCCCAGGCTGACCACTTACAAATTCTCCTGCTGTTCTTCGCCCAGAGACAGCAGACACCCCATTCCACTTTCCAATGGAAGCCTTAGAAAATGTCACGTTACAGCACAGATGCTGTATTTTCGATAGAGATGCAACAGAAGGACAACAAATTGTCAGACAGGGCACTTCCTGTATGGAATCTTCTCAGGTTTTGTCCTGCCATATGAGTTCTGTTATACTCACAGACACCATTCAAACAGTTTTAGAAACTTTAGAGTGTTTTCTATCCAAATCTACTAATTATATGCATATTCTAGTTTCTGGGCAGGAGTAGTAACCAGATTAAATCGGGTACGTTTTTTATCCGGCCGTGAAAATACTGCACCTATCCCAAAGAAGTTAAGATCATTTCCTTTAGAATTTCAAGCCAAATGTAAAATGTTCCTGTTTTGATTAATTTAATGGAGTGAGTTAGGTCTGCTCTATACCAAATTAGCATACCCCCTGAGTCTCTTCCCTGTTTTACACCTGGTAGTTTGGTGGATGGGACTACCAGCTCTCTGTAATCTAGAGGGCAACCAGTGGGTCCGTCTCCTCTATACCACCCACCTGGTAGTTTGGTGGATGGGACTACCAACTCTCTGTAACCTAGAGGGCAACTAGTGGGTCCGTCTCCTCTATACCACCCACCTGGTAGTTTGGTGGATGGGACTACCAACTCTCTGTAACCTAGAGGGCAACCAGTGGGTCTGTCTCCTTTATACCACCCACCTGGTAGTTTGGTGGATGGGACTACCAGCTCTCTGTAACCTAGAGGGCAACCAGTGGGTCCGTCTCCTCTATACCACCCACCTGGTAGTTTGGTGGATGTTACTACCAGCTCTCTGTAACCTAGAGGGCAACCAGTGGGTCCGTCTCCTCTATACCACCCACCTGGTAGTTTGGTGGATGGGACTACCAGCTCTCTGTAACGTAGAGGGCACTCAGTGGGTCCGTCTCCTCTATACCACCCACCTGGTAGTTTGGTGGATGGGACTACCAGCTCTCTGTAACCTAGAGGGCAACCAGTGGGTCCGTCTCCTCTATACCACCCACCTGGTAGTTTGGTGGATGAGACTACCAGCTCTCTGTAACCTAGAGGGCACTCAGTGGGTCCGTCTCCTCTATACCATCCACCTGGTAGTTTGGTGGATGTTACTACCAACTCTCTGTAACCTAGAGGGCAACTAGTGGGTCCGTCTCCTCTATACCATCCACCTGGTAGTTTGGTGGATGTTACTACCAACTCTCTGTAACCTAGAGGGCAACTAGTGGGTCCGTCTCCTCTATACCACCCACCTGGTAGTTTGGTGGATGGGACTACCAACTCTCTGTAACCTAGAGGGCAACCAGTGTGTCCGTCTCCTCTATACCATCCACCTGGTAGTTTGGTGGATGGGACTACCAGCTCTCTGTAACCTAGAGGGCAACCAGTGGGTCTGTCTCCTCTATACCAGGTTTCTTGTAGGATGATGTTTTTCTAATGTATTTGGTGTTGTCCAGATTCCTGCTCTTTATGCCAAAGGCAGATGACCTCAGACCTTGGATATTCCCGGATGAGATAGTAAATGCTTTGTGTTCCATAAAGTGTCCAATGTTGTTGGTTGTGTGGTTTGGCCTCAGGCCAGTAAGTGTGAGCAGAGCCTGCTGAGCATCTGGTACATGCCATTGGCTTGGGCGGGTGTAAGAGTGGGGGTTGGGCCTGTTTGCCTGCTCACGGCCTGGGCGTATGTGTGACTTCCATGTTGAGGCCTTCTTTGCGAGGGTGGGGGGCATGGGGGGGGGCAGGAGGGACATAGGTCTGATCTGAGGGGGCCTAAATGTGGTGTGGGCATGGTTGACTTGGGGGGGTGTTGATTGGTTGGTTGGTGTGGGGGTGTGGATGTGGCTGGTGGTGTTGTGGTCTGGATGTAGGTCCTCTCGGTGTGGGTCCTCTATGTGTGGGGGGGGGGGGGGGGGGGTCTCGCAGGTCTGGGCGGGGTGTCTATTGATCTGTTGCTCCTGTGTGAAGTGTTGGGGCTGTGTTAGTCAGAAGGGCTATCAGGGTGGCTGACGGGGGGGTGCTCAGAGGGGGTGGGATCCCCTGGCCTTGGGGTTCTTCATTTGTCTGTCCCGCTGTGGTGTTGAAGCTATGGTCTGAGGTGGACTGTTCTGCTGTGATGTTAACACTATGGTCAGGGTCTGGTGTGGACTGTTCTGCTGTGGTGTCAACACTGTGGTCAGGGTCTGAGGTGGACTGTCCTGCTAACACTGTGGTCAGGGTCTGAGGTGGACTGTCCTGCTGTGGTGTTAACACTATGGTCAGGGTCTGGTGTGGACTGTTCTGCTGTGGTGTAAACACTGTGGTCAGGGTCTGAGGTGGACTGTCCTGCTGTGATGTTAACACTATGGTCAGGGTCTGGTGTGGACTGTTCTACTGGCTTCTCTGCAGGGGTGGCCACCTCTCTGATGGGTTGTTCTCTGTCACACGCCATCCCCCTTCACCCTCTCCTCCTGCAGTCTGATCCTCTCCTCCATCCCCCTCACTCTCTTCTCCTGCAGTCTGATCCTCTCCTCCATCCCCCTCACCCTCTCCTCCAGCAGTCTGATCCTCTCCACCATCCCCCTCACCCTCTCCTCCATCAGTCTGAGCCTCTCCTCCATCCCCCTCACTCTCTCCTCCAGCAGTCTGATCCTCTCCTCCATCCCCCTCACCCTTTCCTCCTGCAGTCTGATCCTCTCCTCCATCCCCCTCACTCTCTCCTCCAGCAGTCTGATCCTCTCCACCATCCCCCTCACCCTCTCCTCCTGCAGTCTGATCCTCTCCTCCATCCCCCTCACCCTCTCCTCCAGCAGTCTGATCCTCTCCTCCATCCCCCTCACCCTCTCCTCCTGCAGTCTGATCCTCTCCTCCATCCCCCTCACCCTCTCCTCCTGCAGTCTGATCCTCTCCTCCATCCCCCTCACTCTATCCTCCTGCAGTCTGATCCTCTCCACCATCCCCCTCACTCTATCCTCCTGCAGTCTGATCCTCTCCTCCATCCCCCTCACTCTCTCCTCCAGCAGTCTGATCCTCTCCTCCATCCCCCTCACCCCCTCCTCCTGCAGTCTGATCCTCTCCTCCATCCCCCTCACTCTCTCCTCCAGCAGTCTGAGCCTCTCCACCATCCCCCTCACCCTCTCCTCCTGCAGTCTGATCCTCTCCTCCATCCCCCTCACCCTCTCCTCCAGCAGTCTGATCCTCTCCTCCATCCCCCTCACCCTCTCCTCCAGCAGTCTGATCCTCTCCTCCATCCCCCTCACCCTCTCCTCCTGCAGTCTGATCCTCTCCACCATCCCCCTCACTCTATCCTCCTGCAGTCTGATCCTCTCCACCATCCCCCTCACTCTATCCTCCTGCAGTCTGATCCTCTCCTCCATCCCCCTCACTCTCTCCTCCTGCAGTCTGATCCTCTCCTCCATCCCCCTCACCCTCTCCTCCAGCAGTCTGATCCTCTCCTCCATCCCCCTCACCCTCTCCTCCAGCAGTCTGATCCTCTCCTCCATCCCCCTCACCCTCTCCTCCTGCAGTCTGATCCTCTCCACCATCCCCCTCACTCTATCCTCCTGCAGTCTGATCCTCTCCTCCATCCCCCTCACTCTCTCCTCCTGCAGTCTGATCCTCTCCTCCATCCCCCTCACTCTCTCCTCCAGCAGTCTGATCCTCTCCTCCATCCCCCTCACTCTCTCCTCCTGCAGTCTGATCCTCTCCTCCATCCCCCTCACTCTCTCCTCCAGCAGTCTGATCCTCTCCTCCATCCCCCCTCACCCTCTCCTCCTGCAGTCTGATCCTCTCCTCCATCCCCCTCACTCTCTCCTCCTGCAGTCTGATCCTCTCCTCCATCCCCCTCACTCTCTCCTCCAGCAGTCTGATCCTCTCCTCCATCCCCCTCACCCTCTCCTCCTGCAGTCTGATCCTCTCCTCCATCCCCCTCACTCTCTCCTCCTGCAGTCTGATCCTCTCCTCCATCCCCCTCACCCTCTCCTCCTGCAGTCTGATCCTCTCCTCCATCCCCCTCACCCTCTCCTCCAGCAGTCTGATCCTCTCCTCCATCCCCCTCACCCTCTCCTCCAGCAGTCTGATCCTCTCCTCTAGTGCTCTGTTCTTCTCCTGCTCCTTCTATTTCTCCTGTAGATGTTGTCTCACGACAGTCCAGAGTGCAGATGTGTGTCTCTCCAACTCCAGCTCTCCGGGTCTAGTTAAGGGGGTGTTGTTGTGGTGGACTGTTGTCTGGGTCTGTGCTGACTGGAGTGTAATCACCTGCTGTTCCAGCTCCACTTGCCTTACCTCCAGCTGGGTGACTTTATCCCTCATTACAATAAGGGAGTAGTACTCTGTGCTGGGAGGTTGACTTACCGCTTGGGGTTGCTCATCTGTGGGGTTATATAATGAAGAGGTCTGGTCTGACCCGCTCGGGGTGGGGGGGTATCTTTCTCAGGGGAGAGCTTCTCCTGCTGAGCTAGGTGAAAGTTAAGATTAGGTGAAATTCCTCTCTATCACTAGGTTACTATATGGAGCAGACAGCTCTCTCTCTCTCTATCTCTCTCTATCACTAGGTTACTATATGGAGCAGACAGAGAGAGAGCTAGAGAGCTGTCTGCTCCATATAGTAACCTAGTGATAGAGAGAGATAGCGAGATAGAGAGAGAGCTAGAGAGCTATCTCGCTATCTCTCTCTATATATATATATATATATATATATATATATATATATAAAACCAGGTTGCTATACGGAGCAGACAATTCTCTAACCCTGGCTAAATGCAGATCTGTCTCTCTCTCTCTCTCTGTGTCACAGGCGATGAAGAAGATCAGTAAGGCGTGTCTGAAGTACGGAGAGTGGAAGCAGAGACACAACCCGGGATTCAAGCCCTGGCTCTACCCTGAGCAGACTACACTACCCACAATCCCAGTGTCCGAGCTTAGCATCCAGCACGCAGACAGCCTGGAGAACATTGACGAGAGTACACTCAGCGAGATGCAGACGCGGGAGGAGAGAGATAGCGACTAACACCGCACACACACACACACACACACACACCTCAGTGAGATCGGAGAGGAGAGAGACAGCGACTAACACCGCACACACACACACACACACACACACACCTCAGTGAGATCGGAGAGGAGAGAGACAGCGACTAACACCGCACACACACACACACACACACACACCTCAGTGAGATCGGAGAGGAGAGAGACAGCGACACAAACACACACACACACACACACACACCTCAGTGAGATCGGAGAGGAGAGAGACAGTGACACAAACACACACACCCACTTTCTCTTTCCTCTTCAGTTAGTCTCGTTGTCCTGAATCACTGCCTCTATTGCCCATTATACATGATGTGTCTCTGGATCGCACACACACGTTCACAAGCCACACACACACACACACACACGTTCACAAGCCGCACACACAGGTCCACACTCTTTTCCTCAACACTACAGTATGAATGTATGTAGAGTTCAATCTTAAATACAGATTCCTACAAAGGTTTTCATATTTCATTTGTGATCCGAGTCTTTCTTAAACTTTGTGTGTGTGTGTGTGCTAAACGAGGTCTAACAAATGATTGACTTGATTAACATATTGTTCTGGTCTGAATCTATCACACACTGTTTAATGCTGCTTCTGCTGTGTGGCCTAGTTTGGAACCGGGATCCCCACTCTGGGTTGGCATGGCAACTCCCCGCTCAACTTAGCACCAGGGCTATACAGGGAGGGAGGAGAGAGGAGAGACCGAGAGAAAATGAGGGAGCGAAAACTCTGATGTAATTGTTGGGGAGTTTGCCCTCCCCTGCAGTGTTCCGTCTGTTGGTCCAATTTCTCAAACACAGACATGGTTCAGTTGTTGAGTGGATCAGGGAAATCAGGTCACAATTAATCACATTACCTCTAAAGTAATGAAGTTTTGTTACCATGGGCCTTGTGGGACTAGTGAGTCTGAAATGGCTGTCTGAAGGGACATTATTCTTCATAGAGTACCACCATGTGAGTCATAATACCCATAAAACCTAGCGGTCAAACAGGGAAATGGTTTCAATTGTTTTTCCTCCATTCATTTTTCCCATAGGGAATTTTAGGAACACTTAAAATAAGGTCTGTGTTTCGTGTAGGCTTACCCTGGTGTGACGTTTTGAAAACCGTGTAAATCTCTCTCGGACAAAGTGACTTTTATCAATATATTCGCCTGTATTTACCCACAAATTAAATGTTAATTAGCTACAAATGTGGCTATCACAAAAAAAACGACAAATATCAGGATGATCTGGATGAGACTGCTTCGATTTAACTATCTAATGTTAGCTAAATGTAGTAATTAATAAATTGGCTAAATCTGTTTAAATGTACCTGTTAGCAAAGGTACAGTGGGGCAAAAAAGTATTTAGTCAGCCACCAATTGTGCAAGTTCTCCCACTTAAAAAGATGAGAGGCCTGTAATTTTCATCATAGGTACACGTCAACTATGACAGACAAAATGAGGAAAAAAAATCCAGAAAATCACATTGGAGGATTTTTTATGAATTTATTTGCAAATTATGGTGGAAAATAAGTATTTGGTCACCTACAAACAAGCAAGATTTCTGGCTCTCACAGACCTGTAACTTCTTCTTTAACCTCAATGGGACCGGCGGGACGAATTCGTCCCACCTACGTAACAGCCAGTTGAATCCTGTGGCGCGATTTTCAAAACCTTAGAAATGCTATTACTTCAATTTCTCAAACATATGACTATTTTACACCATTTTAAAGACAAGACTCTCGTTAATCTAACCACACTGTCCGATTTCAAAAAGGCTTTACAACGAAAGCAAAACATTAGATTATGTCAGCAGAGTACACAGCCAGAAATAATCAGACACCCATTTTTCAAGCTAGCATATAATGTCACAAAAACGCAGAAGACACAGCTAAATGCAGCACTAACCTTTGATGATCTATATCAGATGACACACCTAGGACATTATGTTATACAATACATGCATGTTTTGTTCAATCAAGTTCATATTTATATCAAAAACCAGCTTTTTACATTAGCATGTGACGTTCAGAAAAAAGCATACCCCCGCAAACTTCCGGGGAATTTACTAACAATTTACTAAATTACTCACGATAAACGTTCACAAAAAGCATAACAATTATTTTAAGAATTATTGATACATTACTCCTCTATGCACTCGATATGTCCGATTTTAAAATAGCTTTTCGGATGAAGCACATTTTGCAATATTCTGAGTAGATAGCCCGGCATCACAGGGCTAGCTATTTAGACACCCGGCAAGTTTAGCCTTCACCAAAATCACATTTACTATAACAAAAATGGTCTTACTTTTCCTGTTCTTCGTCAGAATGCATTCCCAGGACTTCTACTTCAATAACAAATGTAGGTTTGGTCCCAAATAATCCATAGTTATGTTCCATCAGCGACGTTTTGTTCGTGCGTTCTAGACACTAGCCCAATGGTAAATAACGGTCGTGCGCATGGCGCATAATGTGACAAAAGATTTCTAAATATTTCATTACCGTACTTCGAAGCATGTCAACCGCTGTTTAAAATCAATTTTTATGCCATTATTCTCGTAAAAAAGCGATAATATTCCGACCGGGAATCTGCAATTAGGTAAACAGCCGAAGGAAAATACTGCACGGGGTCGAATCGGGCACGCGCCTAATTCCATTGTCCTCTGATGGGCCACTTGGAAAAGGCGATAATGTGTTTCAGCCTGAGGCTGCCTCGTCATCGTTCAGGTTTTTCCCGGGCTCAGAGCCTGGGAAGTGTCACGTTACAGCTAAGATCCTGACTCTTCAATAAACAGATACAAGAACAACAACACCTTGTCAGACAGGCCACTTCCTGCATGAAATCTTCTCAGGTTTTTGCCTGCCATAGGAGTTCTGTTATACTCACAGACACCATTCAAACAGTTTTAGAAACTTTAGGGTGTTTTCTATCCAAAGCCAATAATTATATGCATATTCTAGTTACTGGGCAGGAGTCGTAACCAGATTAAATCGGGTACGTTTTTTATCTGGATGTGAAAATACTGCCCCCTAGCGCAAAAAAGTTAAGAGGCTCCTCTGTCCTCCACTCGTTACCTGTATTAATGGCACCTGTTTGAACTTGTTATCAGTATAAAAGACACCTGTCCACAACCTCAGTCACACTCCAAACTCCACTATGGCCAAGACCAAAGAGCTGTCAAAGAAGAGGATTGGGAGAAGAAGAGTATTGGGAGGATTGGGAGAATGTCATATGGTCAGATAAAACCAAAATATAACTTTTTGGTAAAAACTCAACTCGTCGTGTTTGGAAGACAAAGAATGCTGAGTTGCATCCAAAGAACACCATACCTACTGTGAAGCATGGGGGTGGAAACATCATGCTTTGGGGCTGTTTTTCTGCAAAGGGACCAGGACGACTGATCCGTGTAAAGGAAAGAATGAATGGGGCCATGTATCGTGAGATTTTGAGTGAAAACCTCCTTCCATCAGCAAGGGCATTGAAGATGAAACGTGGCTGGGTCTTTCAGCATGACAATGATCCCAAACACACCGCCCGGGCAACGAAGGAGTGGCTTCGTAAAAAGCATTTCAAGGTCCTGGAGTGGCCTAGCCAGTCTCCAGATCTCAACCCCATAGAAAATCTTTGGAGGGAGTTGAAAGTCCGTGTTGCCCAGCGACAGTCCCAAAACATCACTGCTCTAGAGGAGATCTGCATGGAGAAATGGGCCAAAATACCAGCAACAGTGTGTGAAAACCTTGTGAAGACTTACAGAAAACGTTTAACCTGTGTCATTACCAACAAAGGGTATATAACAAAGTATTGAGAGAAACTTTTGTTATTGACCAAATACTTATTTTACACCATAATTTGCAAATAAATTCATTAAAAATCCTACAATGTGATTTTCTGGATTTTTTTTCCCTCATTTTGTCTGTCATAGTTGACGTGTACCTATGATGAAAATTACAGGCCTCTCTCATCTTTTTAAGTGGGAGAACTTGCACAATTGGTGGCTGACTAAATACTTATTTTCCCCCACTGTACCAGCTAGAGATGACGTGCGGGAGCATGCTGGGATATGTGGCCTAGCATGACGTCTACTTTGATGCTAATTAGCTTTTTCGATTCGAAATATTTTCGAGCCAAATATATCAAGGTGCCACCAACCTCCTGTGGTAACGATAGATAGAGCAGCCTCCTGTGGTAACAACCTCCTGTGGTAACGATAGATAGAGCAGCGGAATTAAATTCAGGATGAGTCGTCAGGCAACCTGGAACCCCACATTCTTTATATAATGAACCCAAATTGTGACTCTGTACCACTGCCTCAGTGCCAATGCTTTCAAGCCTCCTACTGCTGGGCCAACCACACATGAAGAGAGAGGCAGAGGGTCTGTTCTGATATGAGTGAGTAAGGGAAGGCCTAGTTACAGGCTTACTCGTCAGCTGGCCCGTAGAGATACAGAATGTATAGCAGAAATATGCCTGTGGAGATACAGAATGTATAGCAGAAATATGCCCGTAGAGATACAGTATGTATAGCAGAAATATGCCTGTAGAGACACAGTATGTATAGCAGAAATATGCCTGTAGAGATACAGTATGTATAGCAGAAATATGCCTGTAGAGATACAGAATGTATAGCAGAAATATGCCCGTAGAGATACAGTATGTATAGCAGAAATATGCCTGTAGAGAGACAGTATGTATAGCAGAAATATGCCTGTAGAGATACAGTATGTATAGCAGAAATATGCCTGTAGAGACACAGTATGTATAGCAGAAATATGCCTGTAGAGAGACAGTATGTATAGCAGAAATATGCCTGTAGAGATACAGTATGTATAGCAGAAATATGCCTGTAGAGATACAGAATGTATAGCAGAAATATGCCTATGGAGATACAGTATGTATAGTAGAAATATGCCTGTAGAGATACAGTATGTATAGCAGAAATATGCCTGTAGAGATACAGTATGTATAGCAGAAATATGCCTGTGGAGATACAGAATGTATAGTAGAAATATGCCTGTAGAGAGACAGTATGTATAGCAGAAATATGCCTGTAGAGATACAGTATGTATAGCAGAAATATGCCCGTGGAGATACAGAATGTATAGTAGAAATATGCCTGTAGAGAGACAGTATGTATAGCAGAAATATGCCTGTAGAGATACAGTATGTATAGCAGAAATATGCCTGTAGAGACACAGTATGTATAGTAGAAATATGCCTGTAGAGACACAGTATGTATAGCAGAAATATGCCTGTAGAGATACAGTATGTATAGCAGAAATATGCCTATAGAGATACAGAATGTATAGCAGAAATATGGTGTCTGCTCTCTCTCTTCAGAATGTGTATATCCTCCTGCTCTGAATTGAAGCTGGTATGGTAGTTGTCTGATGGCTCAGCCACTAGTCCTAACTGAGACATCTCCGGGTCACTGGGTCAGCTTCTGCTCCGGGGCGGGGAGCAGGGGCACATACGGGGGTTGGCGCGATAAAAAGGATGCACACCACTGTGCATGGTGGCCTGTCTCCCTGCCACCCCACATTGACCCCGGTACGGCTACTAGACCAGCGATGAGTCACCGTCTTCCTCTCTCTCCTCTCCTCCACCCCCTACCTTCACCTCCTCCACCCCCTACCCTCCTCTCCTCCACCCACTACCTTCCCCTCCTCTCCTTCACCCACTACCTTCACCTCCTCTCCTTCACCCACTACCTTCACCTCCTCTCCTCCACCCCCTACCTTCCCCTCCTCTCCTCCACCCCCTACCTTCCCCTCCTCCACCCTCTACCTTCTCCTCCACCCCCTACCCCCCTCTCCTCCACCCCCTACCTTCCCCTCCTCTCCTCCACCCCCTACCTTCCCCTCCTCTCCTCCACCCCCTACCTTCCCCTCCTCTCCTCCACCCCCTACCTTCCCCTCCTCTCCTCCACCCCCTACCTTCCCCTCCTCTCCTCCACCCCCTACCTTCACCTCCTCTCCTCCACCCCCTACCTTCCCCTCCTCTCCTCCACCCCCTACCTTCCCCTCCTCTCCTCCACCCCCTACCTTCCCCTCCTCTCCTCCACCCCCTACCTTCACCTCCTCTCCTCCACCCCCTACCTTCCCCTCCTCTCCTCCACCCCCTACCTTCACCTCCTCTCCTCCACCCCCCACCTTCCCCTCCTCTCCTCCACCCCCTACCTTCCCCTCCTCTCCTCCACCCCCTACCTTCACCTCCTCTCCTCCACCCCCTACCTTCCCCTCCTCTCCTCCACCCCCTACCTTCGCTATAGGCTATGCCTATACTTCCACACAGGTACAAGCCAATGGAATAGAAGGTGTCATAGGTTTATAATTTATAGTCTATATTCTGCAGCACAGTGTCCTACCTAGAACATGATTCCACTAGGACAATAAAGTTATGTTAGAATCTGCCTCCAATCTCTTTATTGTGTAGCCTAATCATCATATGTTGAATTTCTTTGTGGGGAAAAACTGAAATAGGCCTATGCCACTTTCAGGGCAATACAATCCCATAAACCATAATAGCCTTAGCCATAAGGAATTGTATTTCTGTGATATATATATCCTGCAGATGAGGAAATCCACATGTATTCACAGAAATAATCCACTGGATATCTTAAGGTAAATGCACCAATTTGTAAGTCGCTCTGGATAAGAGCGTCTGCTAAATGACTTAAATGTTAATGTAAAATAACCTAGGCCTATATCTATTGGTCTCTGGGAAATTTGTCAACGAAGAAGTTCTCATCCCATGAACAGTTATCCTCCACACCTCAACACTACAGCAGTCACTTGTCACCCTCCTGAGGTTGAAAACGAAACTACACACCATCCCAGAAATATGGACGTGGATACAATGTCCACTGTTATTCTTTTACAATGTTTCCACGCAGAATGGAACAATCGTTTGTCAGAATGGCTCTATTGTTGCAAAGCACCTGACTGAATTTTCCAGAACAACGTTGCTACTTTCTAGAGATAGACGAACGTGTCAACATGTCCAGAAATAAGTTGTTAGCTTAGGCTTCATCTACAAAATGTTACATTTGTGTGGAACTGGTTTCATGATCAGGCTAACTAGATGTCTGTCTGTGTGATCTCTCCCACATACACTTTAATGGTTGAATAGTGGACTGGCTAAATAGTGGACTGGTTAAATAGAGGACTGGTTAAATAGTGGACTGGCTAAATAGTGGACTGGTTAAATAGAGGACTGGTTAAATAGTGGACTGGCTAAATAGTGGACTGGTTAAATAGAGGACTGGTTAAATAGTGGACTGGTTAAATAGAGGACTGGTTAAATAGTGGACTGGCTAAATAGAGGACTGGTTAAATAGTGGACTGGTTAAATAGAGGACTGGTTAAATAGAGGACTGGCTAAATAGTGGACTGGTTAAATAGAGGACTGGCTAAATAGTGGACTGGTTAAATAGTGGACTGGCTAAATAGTGGACTGGCTAAATAGTGGACTGGTTAAATAGAGGACTGGTTAAATAGTGGACTGGCTAAATAGTGGACTGGTTAAATAGTGGACTGGTTGAATAGTGGACTGGTTAAATAGAGGACTGGCTAAATAGTGGACTGGTTAAATAGTGGACTGGCTAAATAGTGGACTGGCTAAATAGTGGACTGGTTAAATAGAGGACTGGCTAAATAGTGGACTGGTTAAATAGAGGACTGGTTAAATAGTGGACTGGTTAAATAGTGGACTGGCTAAATAGTGGACTGGTTAAATAGTGGACTGGCTAAATAGAGGACTGGTTAAATAGTGGACTGGTTAAATAGAGGACTGGTTAAATAGTGGACTGGTTAAATAGAGGACTGGTTAAATAGAGGACTGGCTAAATAGTGGACTGGTTAAATAGAGGACTGGTTAAATAGTGGACTGGTTAAATAGAGGACTGGTTAAATAGAGGACTGGTTAAATAGTGGACTGGTTAAATAGAGGACTGGTTAAATAGTGGACTGGCTAAATAGTGGACTGGTTGAATAGTGGACTGGTTAAATAGTGGACTGGTTAAATAGTGGACTGGCTAAATAGTGGACTGGCTAAATAGAGGACTGGTTAAATAGTGGACTGGTTAAATAGTGGACTGGTTAAATAGAGGACTGGTTAAATAGTGGACTGGCTAAATAGAGGACTGGTTAAATAGTGGACTGGTTAAATAGAGGACTGGTTAAATAGTGGACTGGTTAAATAGTGGACTGGTTAAATAGTGGACTGGCTAAATAGAGGACTGGTTAAATAGTGGACTGGTTAAATAGAGGACTGGTTAAATAGTGGACTGGCTAAATAGTGGACTGGTTAAATAGAGGACTGGTTAAATAGAGGACTGGCTAAATAGAGGACTGGTTAAATAGAGGACTGGTTAAATAGTGGACTGGCTAAATAGTGGACTGGTTAAATAGAGGACTGGTTAAATAGTGGACTGGCTAAATAGAGGACTGGTTAAATAGTGGACTGGCTAAATAGAGGACTGGTTAAATAGTGGACTGGTTAAATAGTGGACTGGCTAAATAGAGGACTGGTTAAATAGTGGACTGGTTAAATAGTGGACTGGCTAAATAGTGGACTGGTTAAATAGAGGACTGGTTAAATAGAGGACTGGTTAAATAGTGGACTGGCTAAATAGTGGACTGGTTAAATAGAGGACTGGTTAAATAGTGGACTGGCTAAATAGTGGACTGGTTAAATAGAGGACTGGTTAAATAGAGGACTGGTTAAATAGAGGACTGGTTAAATAGTGGACTGGTTAAATAGAGGACTGGTTAAATAGAGGACTGGTTAAATAGAGGACTGGTTAAATAGTGGACTGGTTAAATAGAGGACTGGTTGAATAGTGGACTGGTTGAATAGTGGACTGGTTAAATAGTGGACTGGTTAAATAGAGGACTGGTTAAATAGTGGACTGGTTAAATAGAGGACTGGTTAAATAGTGGACTGGTTAAATAGAGGACTGGCTAAATAGTGGACTGGCTAAATAGAGGACTGGTTAAATAGTGGACTGGTTAAATAGAGGACTGGTTAAATAGAGGACTGGTTAAATAGAGGACTGGCTAAATAGTGGACTGGTTAAATAGAGGACTGGTTAAATAGTGGACTGGTTAAATAGAGGACTGGTTAAATAGAGGACTGGTTAAATAGTGGACTGGTTAAATAGAGGACTGGTTAAATAGAGGCCTGGTTAAATAGAGGACTGGTTAAATAGTGGACTGGCTGAATAGTGGACTGGTTGAATAGTGGACTGGTTAAATAGTGGACTGGTTAAATAGTGGACTGGCTAAATAGTGGACTGGCTAAATAGAGGACTGGTTAAATAGTGGACTGGTTAAATAGTGGACTGGTTAAATAGAGGACTGGTTAAATAGAGGACTGGTTAAATAGTGGACTGGCTAAATAGTGGACTGGTTAAATAGAGGACTGGCTAAATAGTGGACTGGTTAAATAGTGGACTGGTTAAATAGAGGACTGGCTAAATAGAGGACTGGTTAAATAGTGGACTGGTTAAATAGTGGACTGGTTAAATAGAGGACTGGTTAAATAGAGGACTGGTTAAATAGTGGACTGGTTAAATAGTGGACTGGTTAAATAGAGGACTGGTTAAATAGTGGACTGGTTAAATAGAGGACTGGTTAAATAGAGGACTGGCTAAATAGTGGACTGGTTAAATAGAGGACTGGTTAAATAGTGGACTGGTTAAATAGAGGACTGGTTAAATAGAGGACTGGTTAAATAGTGGACTGGTTAAATAGAGGACTGGTTAAATAGAGGCCTGGTTAAATAGAGGACTGGTTAAATAGTGGACTGGCTGAATAGTGGACTGGTTGAATAGTGGACTGGTTAAATAGTGGACTGGTTAAATAGTGGACTGGCTAAATAGTGGACTGGCTAAATAGAGGACTGGTTAAATAGTGGACTGGTTAAATAGTGGACTGGTTAAATAGAGGACTGGTTAAATAGAGGACTGGTTAAATAGTGGACTGGCTAAATAGAGGACTGGTTGAATAGTGGACTGGTTAAATAGTGGACTGGCTAAATAGTGGACTGGTTAAATAGTGGACTGGCTAAATAGTGGACTGGTTAAATAGTGGACTGGCTAAATAGAGGACTGGTTAAATAGAGGACTGGCTAAATAGAGGACTGGCTAAATAGAGGACTGGCTAAATAGTGGACTGGCTAAATAGTGGACTGGTTAAATAGAGGACTGGTTGAATAGTGGACTGGTTGAATAGTGGACTGGTTGAATAGTGGACTGGTTAAATAGTGGACTGGTTAAATAGAGGACTGGTTAAATAGTGGACTGGTTAAATAGAGGACTGGTTAAATAGTGGACTGGTTAAATAGTGGACTGGTTAAATAGAGGACTGGTTAAATAGTGGACTGGTTAAATAGAGGACTGGGCTCCTTCTGAAATGTAGTCAATCACGTGACCGCTGCGGAAGTTTTCGGTGTATTTGCAGCTGGTGCTTTTGAGGCGTGAGAACAGGTCATCGGCTAACTCGTCCTGAAATATCCCAAAATACCTAAACCTAAACTCCAGTCACCAGGGAAACGGTTCAAAACACAGACAAGGTAATACATGTTTTAACTAAATGTTTTTCTGGAGAGTTTATGGTTGAAAAAAAGAACTTAAAAAACTTCAGAAGAAAGAAAGGACCAAGACAGATTTTGTAATGAGGCGAATTTGTAAAGAATTCCGATGCGCTTTCAAGTCTAGTTTCAAAGTCATTAATAGCCTGGACTCAGATGCGACTGTCAACATAAATCTAGCTCCGTTTTTAGATCAACCTGTAGGATTGTAAATGGGCAGTTGCTGTCAATTCATGTAATAAAATGACTCCCCGCAGCGTTTCATATAAACGCCTGAAGCCGTTTTCCTTCGTTTGTGATAAATGGAGGCTATAGCATAAAGGACCAAGAAGCGAGGACCCCCAGTCTCCGTTATTATGGGATGCTGACGCGGTTGTTTATCCCAGAGGGTTTCTGTTTTCTCTGGTCTTATTGGCTCTCAGGGATCACGTCCGCTCGTGTTATTGGAGAATAAATCAAATCAATGATTTACAATAATAACAATATATTTTTTTGTGCGTGAAAGGAAGATATGTTCATGTAATAGACACGGAGTTAATGTGGGCCTATTTCAGTGTTCCGCAGTTGTTCAGACTGCAGGTGCAGATTTGACCGGTGCCTGGCTGAACAATGTATTTAGACAGTATCTGCATTATGATGCGTTTACATGATGCTTCGACATTCTATGGCAGCCATGTTAGCTCCTCATTAACATTACATGGGGGAATATTTAAACGATACTATGTAACTGCATTTCCAGAATTAGAACAATATTCTAAAAGTTGGCATAACTCTCTCTAATAATAATGCATTTTAATTTGTATAGCACTTTTCATTAGACTTAACTCAAAGATCTAAGGATTTCTTTTGCAATAAAAACAACGTATATAAATGTAGAAGGCAGGTAAAATAGTAGTAGTGGGCTAGGTGCTAAGTACATTTTAGATTTGGACTAGGACCACGAAAAAGAGTGGGTTTTAAGGAGTGTTTTAAAAGTTCTGAGTGATGGAGCGGCGTTGAAATGGTCAGAAAGAGCATTCCATATGCGAGGAGCACGGGAGCTCGGTCCCCCATAGTTCAGAGACGTGTCATGGTGGAAACGGATTCATTGCATGTTGGTTAGCCCACTGCTCTCTGTATGAACTGTATTGGCTTGGAGTGGGTGACGTCAATTACCCGAGGGTCATCCCTCAGAACTGGCAAGTGATCTTTATTGTCCAACTGTAGTGTGCATGTTGTCCTGCTCACACTGCAAGTGTACACAATATACTTTAATCTTCTGATCAGTTTCCCTAGGTCTCGTGGTCTGTCTGCATGTTTTCTGGAGGATCCCGTATTGTATAAGGCTGTTGTTGAGCTCCTTGTGTGTATTGGAGCAAAGTTGCTGACATTTCTTAATCTTTGGTCCAGTCTTCGGACCAGGAGAAGTGAAGACAGAGAGGAAGATCTAGGCTGGTATTTGAATCCAAACATTTAGCTAGTTGATTGGAGAAGTAGTATTATGTCTCGTCTAGTTTCGGTTGAACTCGATTTTTCATTGGGGGGTGCGTTGCTATTAGCGCTAGTGCAATGACATGCAAGCTGTGGGCCATGCAAGCTGTGGGCCATGCAAGCTGTGGGCCATGCAAGCTGTGGGCCGTTCTAGTTGCTATGGCTAGCATGTCAACCGCTGCTAAATGAATGTAAGGGAAACACTGCTACTTGACTTTGGGGCCAGATCATTTAATGTTAATTTCTCTACTATAAGCTGCCTCCATAATTTTAGCTCTAGTGTGTGTGTGTGTGTGTGTGTGTGTGTGTGTGTGTGTGTGTGTGTGTGTGTGTGTGTGTGTGTAGTTTGATCTCAGTGTCTCTTTGAGGCCATTGCCTGAACGGAGTTTAACTGGCATTTTGTGTGAGTGAGAGAGATGGTTAGAAAGACTGAAATCTGACCTGTAGGAGATCAGAGGCTACCGTGACTCACCCTCCACCCTCTCAACGGTCTGATTTAAGAGAAAACAAAGAGATTGGCCCGTCTGTGACACACTCATCACTCGAGTATGCACATAAGACCTGCTGCAACCCTGAGTTAGGGTAGGTTTAGCCAGGGTTAGTGATAGTCCGGGATAGGGTTAGCCTGAGTTAGTGATAGTCCGGGATAGGGTTAGCCTGGGTTAGTGATAGTCCGGGATAGGGTTAGCCTGGGTTAGTGATAGTCCGGGATAGGGTTAGCCAGGGTTAGTGATAGTCCGGGATAGGGTTAGCCTGGGTTAGTGATAGTCCGGGATAGGGTTAGCCTGGGTAGTGATAGTCCGGGATAGGGTTAGCCTGGGTTAGTGATAGTCCGGGATAGGGTTAGCCTGGGTTAGTGATAGTCCGGGATAGGGTTAGCCTGGGTTAGTGATAGTCCGGGATAGGGTTAGCCTGGGTTAGTGATAGTCCGGGATAGGGTTAGCCTGGGTTAGTGATAGTCCGGGATAGGGTTAGCCAGGGTTAGTGATAGTCCGGGATAGGGTTAGCCTGGGTTAGTGATAGTCCGGGATAGGGTTAGCCTGGGTTAGTGATAGTCCGGGATAGGGTTAGCCTGGGTTAGTGATAGTCCGGGATAGGGTTAGCCTGGGTTAGTGATAGTCCGGGATAGGGTTAGCCTGGGTTAGTGATAGTCCGGGATAGGGTTAGCCTGGGTTAGTGATAGTCCGGGATAGGGTTAGCCTGGGTTAGTGATAGTCCGGGATAGGGTTAGCCTGGGTTAGTGATAGTCCGGGATAGGGTTAGCTGGTTAGTGATAGTCCGGGATAGGGTTAGCCTGGGTTAGTGATAGTCCGGGATAGGGTTAGCCTGGTTTAGTGATAGTCCGGGATAGGGTTAGCCTGGGTTAGTGATAGTCCGGGATAGGGTTAGCCTGGGTTAGTGATAGTCCGGGATAGGGTTAGCCTGGGTTAGTGATAGTCCGGGATAGGGTTAGCCTGGGTTTGTCGCTATGGGAGTCTGTAATAGCTGTGAAATGTTGCACCCCAGGGTAGCAGCAGAGTATAGAGACCATGATATCTAGTGCCCCAGTCTCCATCACACCCCTGTCACCCTCCTCTGCAGCCCAGCACCCCTCCATGGGTGGGGTGGGGGACAGGGGCAGGGCTGACCCCCCAGGGTGGGCTATTATTCCCTTCCATATGGGACCCTTTACTAGAAGCACTGTGCCAGAGGAATTGCTTGAAGCGGGGTACCAAGGTTGGTGTGAGTCATTCTGTTTGTGTGTGTGTGTGTGTGTGGGTGGGTGGGTGTGTGTTATGGGCAGAGTGGTCTATGCATCAAACAAAGCAGTCGCATTTGTCACTCCTGATGAGGATTTGAAACTCTGTGTCTCAGATAGAGAGATAGAAAACCAAGGCTTTCTGACCTTAACCCTGAGTGATTTTTACTGTCACCACAGACCTAATATTCTCCCCCCATTCTCTCTACCATACGCCGCATCCACCATTTTACCTTGGTGTGTGGAGTTTGATCTCAGTGGTGCTTGCCTGAGTCAGCATGTCTGTCTGTCTGTCTGTCTGTCTGTCTGTCTGTCTGTCTGTCTGTCTGTCTGTCTGTCTGTCTGTCTGTCTGTCTGTCTGTCTGTCTGTCTGTGAGGGCCGGAGACGAGTGACAGGAGGTGTGAGAGAGAGACAGCAGTGTGAGGAGAGTCAAGCGTTTCTTCCGTTTACTCTGTGCTAAATGGGCAGCCTGTGGTGTGAAGTGGAGGTGTTACAATGCACAGAAAGAGAGCGAAGGTAGCTCATAGTGAGGCCATGGAAATGTCACCTTGTGATGCCACAGGCCTTTGAGAGGGCAGCTTATAAAGAACTGATAGCTGATGAACAGAGTTTAACTCTGGCGTTTTGTGTGTAGTTGAAAGGGGATGTGAAGCTTGACACCCACGCCACATCCCCCCCCCCCACAATATCTTACTTCCCTCAGAGAATGTCAAAGATGTGTAAGGTAAGTCTCTTAATAATGGGTGTCTTAAATCACAACTCTAGTTCTGTCCTCTCCATACGATTCCCCCTGGCCTCTCTGTGTGTGTGTGTGTGTTTTTGTTTGCTTTTATTGACCTGCCCGGGTAACAGAATACCCCATTGTTACTTCAGTAAAGAGGCACTGTTATAACCAGCCTGGAGAGCGAGACGGTTTAACAACCAGAAGCTCTAGGATAGGGTCAGTGGAGACCTGAACTGGGTACCGCTATGGAATATACACAACACTGGATTATCAAAAATACTTATTACAAAAAGGTTCAAATAAGATGTTGGGGCCAGCAGGCTTAGAGTGGCAATCAAAATGGTGACAGTTTCAGTGTCCTCAGTACAAAAAGCAGGTAGTAGTTTCAGTAACATGCAATTCTCATGTAGTGTAACTCAGGCACAGCAAATATCAAGTCTAAGCACACAACACATCTAGTAAGTATAAATATCAAAAGGGTCATAACTTTGTGCTTAATGCAATATATAATCAAGCCCTTGTACAATCAACACAATAAATACATTTGCTGGCTGTCTCCAAGTGCACATAACTACCAAACAAGTTGTACTCGGGATAGTTGCAATTAACACATTTACACAGCGACTGAATAGAAGTTTTGTCAACTGTGAATGAAAGTCAGTTTGAGGTTACACTAGGTCTGGTGTGGGACTTAGAGACAGCAGCAGCTCTCAGAAATGCAGCCATTTTAAGATAACAGGTGGCGATGCTGGTCACAATCACACCTGCAATCAATTAACAGACCAAACAGACCAGTAGGAACATCACAGTTCACAATCTTATGGACTACCATATTACATCTAATAGAGGCACCTCCACCCTGTTACAAGATGGAAGGAGGGAGGGAAATAATGACAATACAGAAATTCTGGAAGAGAGAGGAAGACAATAGCTATTCATGCTTGAAGGAGTGATAGAAATATATATATACACACACATACACACCAGGGGTACTCAACTCTGACCCATGAGGTCTGGAGCTTGCTGGTTTTATCTTCTACCTGACAATTAATTGCACACACCTGGTGTCCCAGGTTTGAATCAGTCCCTGATCAGAGGGGAACCATGAAACAATGCAGTGGAATTGGCTTAGAGGTCCATTGTTGAGTTTGAGGGATCTACAGTCGTGGCCAAAAGTTGAGAATGACACAAATATTAATTTTCACAAAGTCTGCTGCCTCAGTTTGTATGATGGCAATTTGCATATTCTCCAGAATGTTATGAAGAGTGATCAGATGAATTGCAATTAATTGCAAAGTCCCTCTCTGCCATGCAAATGAACTGAATCCCCTAAAAACATTTCCACTGCATTTCAGCCCTGCCACAAAAGGACCAGCTGACATCATGTCAGTGATTCTCTCATTAACACAGGTGTGTGTTGACGAGGACAAGGCTGGAGATCACTCTGTCATGCTGATTGAGTTCGAATAACAGACTGGAAGCTTCAAAAGGAGGGTGGTGCTTGGAATCATTGTTCTTCCTCTGTCAACCATGGTTACCTGCAAGGAAACACATGCCGTCATCATTGCTTTGCACAAAAGAGCTTTACAGGCAAGGATATTGCTGCCAGTAAGATTGCACCTAAATCAACCATTTATCGGATCATCAAGAACTTCAAGGAGACCGGTTCAATTGTTGTGAAGAAGGCTTCAGGGCGCCCAAGAAAGTCCAGCAAGCCCCAGGACCGTCTCCTAAAGTTGATTCAGCTGCGGGATCGGGGCACCACCAATACAGAGCTTGCTCAGGAATGGCAGCAGGCAGGTGTGAGTGCATCTGCACGCACAGTGAGGTGAAGACTTTTGGAGGATGGCCTGGTGTCAAGAAGGGCAGCAAAGAAGCCACTTCTCTCCAGGAAAAACATCAGGGACAGACTTATATTCTGCAAAAGGTACAGGGATTGGACTGCTGAGGACTGGAGTAAAGTCATTTTCTCTGATGAATCCCCTTTCCGATTGTTTTGGGCATCTGGGGAAAAAAGCTTGTCCAGAGAAGACAAGGTGAGCGCTACCATCAGTCCTGTGTCATGCCAACAGTAAAGCATCCTGAGGCCATTCATGTGTGGGGTTGCTTCGCAGCCAAGGGAGTGGGCTCACTCACAATTTTGCCTAAGAACACAGCCATGAATAAAGAATGGTACCAACACATCTTCTGAGAGCAACTTCTCCCAACCATCCAGGAACAGTTTGGTGACGAACAATGCCTTTTTCAGCATGATGGAGCACCTTGCCATAAGGCAAAAGTGATAACTAAGTGGCTCGGGGAACAAAACATCAATATTTTGGGTCCATGGTCAGGAAACTCCCCAGACCTTAATCCCATTGAGAACTTGTGGTCAATCCTCAAGAGGTGGGGGGACAAATAAAAACCCACAAACTCTGACAAACTCCAAGCATTAATTATGTAAGAATGGGCTGCCATCAGTCAGGATGTGGCCCAGAAGTTAATTGACAGCATGCCAGGGCGGATTGCAGAGGTCTTGAAAAAGAAGGGTCAACACTGCAAATATTGACTCTTTGCATCAACTTCATGTAATTGTCAATAAAAGCCTTTGACACTTATGAAATACTTGTAATTATACTTCAGTATTCCATAGTAACATCTGACAAAATATCTAAAGACACTGAAGCAGCAGACTTTGGAAATGAATATTTGTGTCATTCTCAAAACTTTTGGCCATGACTGTATACTGAACAAAATATAAATGCAACATGTAAAGTGTTGGTCCCATTTTCCATGAGCTGAAATAAAAGGTCATAGAAATGTTCTATATGCACAAAAACCTTATTTATCTCAAATTTGGTGCACAAATTTAGTTACATCCCTGTTAGTGAGCATTTCTTCATTGCCAAGATAATCCATCCACTTGACAGGTATGGCATGTCAAGAAACTGATTACCACCTTAAAAAAAAGCTGATTAAACAGCATGATCATTACACAGGTGCACCTTGTGCTGGGGACAGTAAAAGGCCGCTCTAAAATGGGCAGTTTTGTCACACAACACAATGCCACAGATGTCTCAGGTTTTGAGGGAGAGTCCAATTGTCATGCTGACTGCAGGTATGTCCACCAGAGCTGTTGCCGGAAAATGTCATGTTAATTTTTCTACCATAAGCCGCCTCCAACATCATTTTAGAGAATTTGGCAGTACGTTCACAACCGCAGACCACGTGTAACCACACCAGCCCAGGACCTCCACATCTGGCTTCACCTGCAGGATTGGGGGGGAGGGGGTGCTGTGGAGTATTTCTGTCTGTAATAAAGCCCTTTTGTGGGGAAAAACTCATTCTGATTGGCTGGGCCTGGCTCCCCAGTGGGTGGACCTAGCTTCCAAGTGGGTGGGCCTCTTTCCATTGACTGATTTCCTTCTGTGAACTGTAACTCAGTAAAATCGTAGAAATTGTTGCATGTTGCGTCCCTCCTTTATTGTTTACAGTGTAGATTCAACAGAGCCATTCAGCTTTGGTGCACCTTGGTGCTGAACAGCCCAGGATATTGTGTGTGTGTGTGTGTGTGTGTGTGTGTGTGCGCGCGCACGCACAAGTATGTACAGCATTAGTGAGACCTACAGACTCAGGGTACTACTGACTCAGGGTACTACTGGTACTACTACCTACTGACTCAGGGTACTACTGGTACTACTATCTACTGACTCAGGGTACTACTGGTACTACTACCTACTGACTCAGGGTACTACTGGTACTACTACCTACTGACTCAGGGTACTACTGGTACTACTACCTACTGACTCAGGGTACTACTGGTACTACTACCTACTGACTCAGGGTACTACTGGTACTACTACCTACTGACTCAGGGTACTACTGGTACTACTACCTACTGACTCAGGGTACTACTGGTACTACTACCTACTGACTCAGGGTACTACTGGTACTACTACCTACTGACTCAGGGTACTACTGGTACTACTACCTACTGACTCAGGGTACTACTGGTACTACTACCTACTGACTCAGGGTACTACTGGTACTACTACCTACTGACTCAGGGTACTACTGGTACTACTACCTACTGACTCAGGGTACTACTGGTACTACTACCTACTGACTTACAAACCCCCATTACAAAGAGAGAAAATCTTTTAGTTGCAGGTAGAAGTACACCTATACAGTTCACACGGTTTCCTTTCAATGTTATCCTCAATTCTCGAGAAGAGAGAGAGAAGCTTTGACTATGAACAGACTCAGTGAGCATAGCCTTGCTATTGAGAAAGGCTGCAGTAGGCAGACCTGGCTCTCAAGAGAAGACAGGCTACACACACACTGCCCACAAAATGAGATGGAAACTGAGCTGCACTTCCTAACCTCAGATTACACAGACCCACAAAGAATTTGAAAACAAATCCAATGTTGATAAACTCCCATATGTCAAATACCACAGTGTGTCGTCACAGCAGAAAGATGTGTGACCTGTTGCCACAAGAAAAGGGCAACCAGTGAAGAACAAACACCATTGTAAATACAACCTATATTTATGTTTATTTATTTTCCCTTTTGTACTTTAACTATTTGCGCATCGTTACAACACTGTATATAGACATAATATGACATTTGAAATGTCTTTATTCCTCTGAAACTTTTGTGAGTGTAATGTTTACTGTTCATTTCACTTTTTTGTTTATCGATTTCACTTGCTTTGGCAATGTAAACATATCTTTCCCATGCCAATAAAGACCTTAAATTGAAATTGAGAGAGAGAGAGAGAGAGAGAGAGAGAGCACAGCGTTTCCCTCTGCGGTCTCTGATCTGTCAGTTAGAGGAAGCCAGGAAATGATTTAGCAATTATTTTACACACACGTATGTCCTTCAACACACATTTACACACACACACACAGATGGTGTCCATTTAACATGCAAAATAGACACCGGTTGTGTGTGTCCATCCATATAAAGACACTGTCTTTAGATCACTCTGTTTTAGCAGTACCAGGTACAGGCAGGTGTGTGTGTGTGTGTGTGTGTGTGTGTGTGTGTGTGTGTGTGTGTGTGTGTGTGTGTGTTGACACCACCTCTGTCCTTCAGTCTGTTAGTCTGGTCTTTCTGGTTTCAGAATAAAATATAGTTGACCTATTACACTGTTTTCTGCATGGCGGTAATGCAGTCTTATGTTAATGTGTGAGTAGGTGTGTTGTGTGTGTGTGTTATGTCTCTTGTGTAACTCAGCTCTTACATCCCTGTACAAAGCATCCTCTTGTTCCACATTTTACGTTACCGTTGACGCTATGAGATATGGTGAACGAACAGTGCTTGATGTCCAAGTCTGATACACATTCATCTTGTAGCTTCTACAGTATTTCAGCAAAGGAGAAGAATATTCACATGCTACTGGGGTTTCACTTTAGTCCTTTTTATTTCATTTTATATTTATTTTTATATTTACTTTTCTATTATCAGGGAGTCAGATGAGCCCTGAATTACATAAATGAAAGAAAATACACACATCTAAATTAAAAGACAGAATGCAAGCAGAAGGAAAAACACAGTCATAACCCACAGACATTCATCAGTAAATCAGTCCTGTTTATAGAAGGCAGTTTAGAACAAGTCTAATTCTGACTTTAGTTGATAGTTTTGTGTATTAATGAACTGCGTGTGTTTGTCAGAGGGAGAGAGATGTAGAAATAGTGTTCAGCTGGTGGAGCTTCTGAAAGAGCACACTACAGATTAAGATCTGTTGATCACTTAAAGTGTTACTTTAAGACTAGGTATTTTTAGGTTAGGAGGAGAGAAAGAGGCATCTTCTATCATACTGTGTGTGTGTGTGTGTGTGTGTGTGTGTGTGTGTGTGTGTTCGTGTGCGAAGAGCTGGGGCTGTGTGTTTGTGGTCCGTTTAGAGATGGTGGTCTCTTATCTGTGGTGAGAGAAGGTGAGATAGAAAGCTAGAGAGAGGAGAGGGCAAGAGGAAGAAAAAAGAATTTAGCAACAGTAAAGCTTTTGCTCTGGTGTTCATTGACCAAGCGGTGGAACATGTTGATTTTGAAATCCTGTGAAAGATGGTAAGCTCACTCTTATACTGTAACATCCTCTTCATGGGGTTTCCGTGTGTATGTTGATGTGGGAAATTCTTATACAGGGACACTCATAGTCAATCTTAAATGAATCATTGTTTATTGTCAGTGAGCTGGAGAGGTTCTAACCAACTCAATGCACCATAGAACACATGTCAATCAGGAGCTCTCCCTGGTCAGACCCAACTCAATGTACCATAGAACACATGTCAATCAGGATCTCTCCCTGGGCAGACCCAACTCAATGTACCATAGTACACATGTCAATCAGGATCTCTCCCTGGTCAGACCCAACTCAATGTACCATAGAACACATGTCAATCAGGATCTCTCCCTGGTCAGACCCAGCAGTTGTCTTATATACGGCTATACACAGACAAGTTATATTTACATGATTTAACGTAATTCATTCATCATTACCGTTTCGTTTCATTCATGTGACGGACCAATACTGGTTCATAACATGTCTCGGACCAATAACTTACAAGGCTTCTTTCTCTCTTAGCTCAGACCTTGAACCTGAGATATTTTTCTTTCGTTCTCAAAACACGGTCTGGGCGAACTGCCAAATTGCAGCTACTGATAGTGAAGATTTGTACAGTCAGCCACTTGCATGAACACAGAAATGGGTTATTAGAACAGCACATGAATAGAAGACAGAAATGAGTTATAAGAAAAGCACAAACATTAAAATTCCACTTACAATGTGTTTCTGAACATAATATACTGTAAGTGAATTGTATTGACTGGATGTACACTTCTATTGATAAAGTTTGAAATCCTAACCTGTCTTCCTGTTTCTTCCACAGGTTTGATCTGAACACTGCCTGGACACACACAGGGACACACACGTACACATAGAGACACACTCTGTGGTGATGTCTGATTCGGAGGGCTGTGTGTCGGTGTGGGAGTGGCTGTGTGTGCTGCATCTGGACCAGTATTTCCCAGTGTTCCAGGACGCAGGATTTGGAACGTTGTTGGAATGCCAAGGGCTGACCCAGGATCAGCTGGAGATGATTGGAATCAAACTGCCTGGACACCGCAAACGCATCCTAGCTAGCCTGCAAAAAACACACCATCACACACACCCCGAGAGAGAGCATGATGCCCTACTCACACACCTGGCTGCAGAGGGAGACCAGAGAGAGGAAGAGAGAGCTGTGTTCAGACCCAGTCCTTTGGGGAGAGAGACACCACTACCTGCACAGAGACCAGTATCCAGAGAGAGACCAGTCCCTAAGGAGAGATCAGTGTTCAGGGTAGAAGAGAGGGATGGAGAGAGATCGAGACCAGTCCCTAAGGAGAGAACTAAGTACCGCTCTGTCCCTGTAGAGACATTGGACTGTGGCCAGACCGCCCCCCATCCCAACCCTACCTCATGCACTACCGCCCCCCATCCCAACCCTACCTCCTGCACTACCGCCCCCCATCCCAACCCTACCTCCTGCACTACCGCCCCCCATCCCAACCCTACCTCCTGCACTACCGCCCCCCATCCCAACCCTACCTCCTGCACTACCGCCCCCCATCCCAACCCTACCTCCTGCACTACCGCCCCCCATCCCAACCCTACCTCCTGCACTACCGCCCCCCATCCCAACCCTACCTCCTACCCTACCGCCCCCCATCCCAACCCTACCTCCTGCCCTACCGCCCCCCATCCCAACCCTACCTCCTGCCCTACCACCCCCCATCCCAACCCTACCTCCTGCCCTACCACCCCCCATCCCAACCCTACCTCCTGCCCTACCGCCCCCCATCCCAACCCTACCTCCTGCACTACCGCCCCCCATCCCAACCCTACCTCCTGCACTACCGCCCCCCATCCCAACCCTACCTCCTACCCTACCGCCCCCCATTCTACTGCCCAGGACCCCCCCTTACCCCCCATCCCCCCTCGCAGCACCCCAAACTTCCCCCCACTACGCTTCATCCCCACCTCCCCTAAACACTCCCCCATGGCACCCAAACCCAGACATAAACATAACACACATTCCCCTACAAACACCCCGACCACTGTACCTCTCCCTAGCCTCTCCACCAATCCCCCCACTGTACCTCTCCCTAGCCTCTCCACCAATCCCCCCACTGTACCTCTCCCTAGCCTCTCCACCAATACCCCCACTGTACTTCTCCCTAGCCTCTCCACCAATCCCCCCACTGTACCTCTCCCTAGCCTCTCTCCCTCCCCTGTTTCACCAGCCAGACACCCCCAGCAGGTGGGGAAGGGGGAGAGAAAGCCCTCCCCTGTTTCACCAGCCAGACACCCCCAGCAGGTGGGGGAGGAAGGGAGAAAGCCCTCCCCTGTTTCACCAGCCAGACACCCCCAGCAGGTGGGGGAGGGGGAGAGAAAGCCCTCCCCTGTTTCACCAGCCAGACACCCCCAGCAGGTGGGGGAGAAAGGGAGAAAGCCCTCCCCTGTTTCGCCCTCTTCCTCCTCCTCTTCCTTCTCAGTTGAACAATATGACCAGTCTTCCTCTTCTGATCAAGGCGTGCCCACCCTCCCCCCTAAAATCTATGTGGTGGGGGCGGGCCCTAAAGAGCCTCGCGGCCCTGCTCCAATCCCACGTCGACCTCCTGTCTTGCCCCCCAGAACCACACCCACACATAGGTAAGAGGGCCTCTGATTGGCCCCCAATGTTGTCAGTTCTTCTTCTGTCGTTTTGTTCTATTGCATTAGAGACAATCTAAACCAACAGTCTCAAATAAACTGCTTCAGTTTCAGAAGTGTGTATGCGTGTGTGTGTACGTACGTTTGTGTGCGTGTGTGTGCGTACGTTTGTGTGAG
The DNA here is from genome assembly GCF_901001165.1 of Salmo trutta. NCBI lineage: Eukaryota > Metazoa > Chordata > Actinopteri > Salmoniformes > Salmonidae > Salmo > Salmo trutta. Next base: position 80,924,779 of record NC_042969.1, read on the forward strand.
CGTGAGCGTGTGTTTGCGTGCGTGTGTTTGCACGTGTGTGAGTGTACGTGTGTGTGTGTGTGTGTGCGTATACATGTGAGTGAGTGAGTGAGTGACTGAGCGTGTGTGTGTGGTGAGGTTTCACAGGGGAAGTCGTATCTCTGGCTGTGAAGAGCTTCATCGCCCTCTACAGGCAGCAGTCTATTTCCTCATCATATACCATATCCTGATCATATTAAGTTTGTCCACCAGGTTGTGACCCTGCTGCATTAGTGCTTGGTGTGTGTGTTGTGGTGTGCTCAAAGGTCTACTGTACACTGACCTGCTTTCAGTTTACGACTGCTGCTACTCAGAGTGTCTCACAGAACTGTGTACACTAGTAGTCTATACAGACTACTTTCTATGGTCACGAGGAACTATGTTAACAATTATACTCCAATTTCACTAGTGATTCAGTAACCCAATTGTGTGTGTGTGTGCTTGTGTGTGTATGCAGGCTGGTCTCTGTTAGAAATGTTTACGAAGCAGAGAAGGGCTGACTCACCAGCTTGGTGGTGAAATTAAGTCTTTCCCTCAGGTGAGCTGGGTTATTCAGCTCAGTTTCTGTTGCCTCTGTGTGTGTTTGTGTGCACGTGTCTGTGTGTGTCTGTGTGCACGTGTCTGTGTGTGTCTGTGTGCACGTGTTTGTGTGTGTCTGTGTGCACGTGTCTGTGTGTGTCTGTGTGTGTCTGTGTGTGTCTGTGTGTGTCTGTGTGCACGTGTCTGTGTGTGTCTGTGTGCACGTGTCTGTGTGTGTCTGTGTGCACGTGTTTGTGTGTCAGGGTCAAAAGGAAGGAAAGAAAACCCCTATTTCAGAGAAAAGGCTTAGCCCTAGTGCTAGATTTACATAAACACAGTCTCTCTCTAATTCTCTCTCAAACCACCCCCCTCTCTCTCCCTCTCAAATCAATTCAATTCAAAGGGCTTTATTGGCATGGGAAACATGTTTACATTGACAAAGCAAGTGAAATAGATCATAAACAATCAGAAATGAACAGTAAACATTACTCACAAAAGTTAAAGGAATAGAGACATTTCAAAAGTCACATTATGGCTATGTACAGTGTTGTAACGATGTGCAAATAGTTCAAGTACAAAATGTTACGTGGAGTGGAACATGGGAACCCAAGAGCAGACTCAGACGAGGAGACTGGGATGAAGTAACCAAGGTATTTATTGAAACACAGGGGGAAGATGGGGTGCAGGTCAGGGGAAGCTCGGGCGAGTTGCAGGAATCCAGGTCTGGAGGCTGAGGCTGGAGTGAGAGGGGTTGGGACAGGGTAAGCAGGTCCGGAGGCTGAGGCTGGAGTGAGAGGGGTTGGGACAGGGTAAGCAGGTCTGGAGGCTGAGGCTGGAGTGAGAGGGGTTGGGACAGGGTAAGCAGGTCTGGAGGCTGAGGCTGGAGTGAGAGGGGTTGGGACAGGGTAAGCAGGTCTGGAGGCTGAGGCTGGAGTGAGAGGGGTTGGGACAGGGTAAGCAGGTCTGGAGGCTGAGGCTGGAGCGAGAGGGGTTGGGACAGGGTAAGCAGGTCTGGAGGCTGAGGCTGGAGTGAGAGGGGTTGGGACAGGGTAAGCAGGTCTGGAGGCTGAGGCTGGAGTGAGAGGGGTTGGGACAGGGTAAGCAGGTCCGGAGGGGAATCCAAGGGAGTAGTAGAGTGGGGAATCCAGGAGAGAGTAGCAGGATGACGAGACGTGGGACTGGAGACAGGGACCAGAGTCGGAGAGGAAAACAGCGTCAGGCAAGGAAAACAGACACAACAGGATAATAGGATCTGAATAGTAATAAACGGCTAGAACCGTGGACTGACTGAGCAGAGATTATGATCTGGCAGCATGGAAGTGGCAGGGCTGAGTATTTGTAGAGATCTTGATTATGGAACAGGTTGCAGCTGGTGGGGATCTGCTCTGACTCCAGCACACCTGTCTCCGCCCACACAATCACACGGAGAGGGATATGGAGAGGGATACGGAGAGGGATACGGAGAGGGATACGGAGAGGGATACGGAGAGGGAGAGGGAGACGGAGAGGGAGACGGAGACGGAGAGGGAGACGGAGAGGGAGAGGGAGACGGAGAGGGAGACGGAGAGGGAGACGGAGAGGGAGACGGAGAGGGAGAGGGAGACGGAGAGGGAGACGGAGAGGGAGACGGAGAGGGAGAGGAATACGGACAGGGATACGGAGAGGGAGAGGGATACGGAGAGGGAGAGGGAGAAGGATACGGAGAGGGATACGGAGAGGGATGCGGATACGGAGAGGGATACGGATACGGAGAGGGATACGGAGAGGGATACGGAGAGGGAGAGGGATACGGAGAGGGATACGGAGAGGGATACGGAGATGGAGAGGGATACGGAGAGGGAGAGGGATACGGAGAGGGATACGGAGAGAGATACGGAGAGAGGGAGAGGGATACGGAGAGGGAGAGGGATACGGAGAGGGATACGGAGAGGGAGAGGGATACGGAGAGGGATACGGAGAGGGAGAGGGATACGGAGAGGGGGAGAGAGAGAGGGAGAGAGAGAGTACTGCGGGAGGCGGCTGGTGAAGGAGACAGGATGAGCACTGGATGGCATTGCAGATGTGACAAAAGGGAAAATAAATAAACATAAATATGGGTTGTATTTACAATGGTGTTCTTCACTGGTTTCCCTTTTCTTGTGGCAACAGGGCACAAATCTTGCTGCTGTGATGGCACACTGCGGTATTTCACCCAGTAGTTATGGGAGTTTATCGAATTCTTTGTGGGTCTGTGTAATCTGAGGGAAATATGTGTCTCTAAAATGGAGAGGAACCTGTTGGAATTGATCACCTCTTGATAAGCTTGTAAATTTAAAACTGTAAGCCGTTATGTAGGCAATTCGGCAGGTGTATGTTGAGAGAAGGAGAGAGAGAGAGAGAGAGGGGAAGTAGCAGCACACACGCACTACGTCTCTAAAAGTGCTGTCTGCTTCCTTCTCTCCTCCCACCTGCGGCAGCTCTCTCCTCCCTCTTTTCAGAGAAACTTTAGTTTCTTTCTCCCTCTCCTCCGCTGTGTGTTTATCGTTCCTCTCCAGTGAGGATGGCCCTGTTGGACATGCCAGGACAGGTGAGAGTGACTCTCCTCTTCTCTCTCTACCCCCCACCCCCTTCTCTCCTACTAAATATCTCTTTGGTTGTGTTAATGCTTTTCAAACTAGTGGCTGAGCCAACTAACGCTGAGAGCAGGAAGAGTTCATTTCTAGCAGTGTGTGTGTGTGTGTGTGTGTGTGTGTGTGTGTGTGCACGCGTTCTTCTGTACCGTCAGTAGTTAGACAGTGTAGCTGTGTACAGGGACAAGGAGTCAGTAAGAAGCTGCTGATGTAGTAGTTTTCTATTAGTGACTTTGACCCAGTGATTTTGTCATTGTAAGGACTGATTCAGGAAGGGAAGTGGATGTCACTTTGTGATGCTAATATATTTTTGACTATCTCTCCTCCCTCTGTAATTCCACAGTTGGGCAATGAGTCAATTCTATATTTCCCACAGACTTGCTGGGGTGTTTTCACAGTAGTGAATGAGTTGGCTTGAGTTAGGGCTGTTACGGTGACCCTATTACCGCCACACCGGTGGTTATGAGTCATGACCCAAACGAGGGCACTGCGCTCATCCACCTCTGGCCTGCTGGCCCCCCTACCTCTGAGGAAGCACAGTTCCCGCTCAGCCCAGTCAAAACTGTTCGCACCCCAATGGTGGGGTGCCAGTCAAAACTCTGGCACCCCAATGGTGGAACAAGCTCCCTCACGACGCCAGGACAGCGGAGTCAATCACCACCTTCCGGAGACACCTGAAACCCCACCTCTTTAAGGAATACCTAGGATAGGATAAAGTAATCCTTCTAACCCCCCCCCCCCCCCCTAAAATATTTAGATGCACTATTGTAAAGTGGTTGTTCCACTGGATATCAGAAGGTGAATGCACCAATTTGTAAGTCGCTCTGGATAAGAGCGTCTGCTAAATGACTTAAATGTAATGACGGCTGTCAAATTCCACGGGACCGTTTAGTCATGGTAATTAGGCTTCTCCAAGCTCTGATGCTGCTGATGGTCATTAGTAGCCTACCAAACTTGCTAACTGCCTGGTACTCAGCACTCTATTGTCCCTCTAATCACTCTGACTTCAATGCAAATGTAATCGAAAATCAAATCAAACACTACATGAGGGCCCATGAGCTCAAGTGGCGCAACATTTCTATAGGCTATGCAATTGTGTGAGAAAATGACAGAGTGATGGCCTCTATTAAAAAGAGGAGGATCCCATCAGTTTTCTGTCGGCTAGGCCCATTATATTTATTTCTCAACTTTTAAGCACATTGCTTGTCTTTACAACAGGAGTATAGGCTACCTGGTTGGCATGAAAATGAACCATGGGAAAAGGCCCGCACGCACGCACACACACATACCTAATATTAAGCACATTGCTTCTCTTTACAACAGGAGTATAGGCTACCTGGTTGGCATGAAAATGAACCACGGGAAAAGCGTCCTCCGTTCATTATTTAAGTGCATAGATTTTCCCCCACTGCCCCTGTTTCCAGACAGGTGTGTGTTAATGGTGCATTCTAAATCCAATAAACAGCATGAGCGGGTGCACACCCAGAAAACATGATTTAGTGTAGAGGTGCTAACAGTGAATAAACTATAAGCTATGAAAATAAAGAGAGTCTATCTCTATCTCTCTCTCTGTGTGTGTGTGTGTGTGTGTGTGTGTGTGTGTGTGTGTGTGTGTATAAAGACAAGAATAGTCTGATGGGTGACAATATTAGCCTATCACACCTCATGTAGCCCAGCCCGTAGGCCTATATGTTTTGATAAGGTTTATATCACATCTCATGTAGCCCAGCCCATAGGCCTATATGTTTTGATAAGGTTTATATCACACCTCATGTAGCCCAGCCCATAGGCCTATATGTTTTAATAAGGTTTGTATCACACCTCATGTAGCCCAGCCCATAGGCCTATATGTTTTGATAAGGTTTATATCACACCTCATGTAGCCCAGCCCATAGGCCTATATGTTTTGATAAGGTTTATATCACATCTCATGTAGCCCAGCCCATAGGCCTATATGTTTTGATAAGGTTTATATCACACCTCATGTAGCCCAGCCCATAGGCCTATATGTTTTAATAAGGTTTGTATCACACCTCATGTAGCCCAGCCCATAGGCCTATATGTTTTGATAAGGTTTATATCACACCTCATGTAGCCCAGCCCATAGGCCTATATGTTTTGATAAGGTTTGTATCACACCTCATGTAGCCCAGCCCGTAGGCCTATATGTTTTGATAAGGTTTGTATCACACCTCATGTAGCCCAGCCCGTAGGCCTATATGTGTTGATAAGGTTTATATCACACCTCATGTAGCCCAGCCCATAGGCCTATATGTTTTGATAAGGTTTGTATCACAACTAAAGTGGCCAAATAACTTCTTAAAATGAAGCACATTAATCCGCTTTACAACAGGTGTAGAGCATAACTGACATACAGTACATTGGAGGCACGTTTGGGGAAGATCATTTTCACTATAAAAATGCACCTTTTATAATAAAAGCATTACATACATAATCACATTTGTGAGCACTTTTGAGAATAGTGTTTTCCTGCTAATGGAACATTCAACTTATAGCCTACTGCCGTGTGTGCATTACTGCACTTATAATGTGAAGAAATAGCCTAATAGTTTATCAACATTTTAAGCTAAATGTTCTCATCTGTTGCATCAGGCTCATTGCTTAAAACAGTTTTTAAAATTCTAGTGGTTATATTAATTTGGGATCTATCGCAACCCACCACTGTCCCAGACCATGTTTGGAATATTTATTTCTCGCATAGAATAGGTCAACTTTTGTACCATGGGGGATAGTAGATTGACATAGGCCAGTGCTTTTGCTATTCCTTAGGCCAACTCATCTTATTGGCTGACGAAAAGTAAATGTGGACAGTTCTTCCAAAATCTTCAGTATGCGCCTCGGTATTGCATAAGAGGGACGCTCGCACTTGTAGCCTGTAAGAAAGACCCTATCAAGTGACTGAGAGCCATGCGAGTGAGAGGTGCTTCGGTAAGCAGCCGAGAGAAGGGAATTATAATTATTATATTCAGCCCAAGGGCACAACGGCCACTTTTTAGGGGGCATTTCAGCCACACAAAGGGGAAGCAGCTGGGAAATTCCAGGCATTATCAAGTGCTTGTCAAATTGTGAATGAGAGACTGATGAAGTGTGTACAGCCTGATCAAAAAACAAAGCAGAGCTCATGCCTTTAATACGACTTTTTTCATCATTACAGTTGCATCATTCAGCCTTACAATGTATTAAAATCAAAACATATAGACCAACATTTGTATCACAACTAAAGTTACATAAATAACTCTAAATGAAGCATATAGGAGGACCTGTTTCTTTGTTAACTGCTCAACACAGAATAGCTGCATGTGAGCACTCCCTGAAATCATTTGGAGAAAATATCCTTTGTATTTTATTCATTCTATGTTCAATTATATTCTTCATACTATAAAATAATGCCATGGAATTCTAAGCAAATCTTGTCTGCTAAATGAACTAGTGTAGCCCACAGTCATATGGCAGAGCCAGATCAGGACCTAACATAAGGACAACAATCATGTTTATTTAGACCTGTTTATGTTAAATAACTCACTCACTGCCTCTCTTACTCACACACTGAATGGCACACCCTCACATTATCACCCCTGTTCAGTGGGTGGGGTGTGTGCTGTTAAAAACACACTGCCTGCACACAAGCGACAAGATGGACATTTCACTTGGGGAACCTTTAATTTGGGCGGTTGTCATAGTAGCTGTGGTCATGAGCATGATGTCCCTTTGGGGCCAGAGAGACACAATGGCACCCCACTGAGACTGAGGCTTCCAGAGCGGTTTGACAGAGACATTATCCTGTGAGCTGTTTGACAGAGACATTATCCTGTGAGCTGTTTGACAGAGACATTATCCTGTGAGCTGTTTGACAGAGACATTATCCTGTGAGCGGTTTGACAGATACATTATCCTGTGAGCGGTTTGACAGATACATTATCCTGTGAGCGGTTTGACAGATACATTATCCTGTGAGCGGTTTGACAGATACATTATCCTGTGAGCGGTTTGACAGAGACATTATCCTGTGAGCAGTTTGACAGAGACATTATCCTGTGAGCTGTTTGACAGAGACATTATCCTGTGAGCTGTTTGACAGAGACATTATCCTGTGAGCTGTTTGACAGATACATTATCCTGTGAGTCTCTCACCAGGGCCAGAGCATGGCAAGGCAGAGCCTAGTGTGCCAGCGCAGAGCCTAGTGTGCCAGCGCAGAGCCTAGTATGTAAGACCAGGGCCCGTATCCACAAACCATCTCAGAGCTTGATCTAGGATCTGTCTTAATCTAGATCAACTATCCTACTCTGAGATGCGTTGTGGATACTGACTCCGAGCCTAGTGTGCCAGAGCAGGGACTCAGGGAGGGACACAGTGACACCTCCTCCTGTCCCTACCCCTCTGGACAGCCTGGGTCATGCGACCCCAGATCATAAGGTGTATCTTAAACTGTATTCGGTGCTCTGGTCAGCACACACCCCAGTGTGTGTGTGTGTGTGTGTGTGTGTGTGTGTGTGTCCGGTGCATTTACATGTGTGTGCATGTCCCTCTGTCCGTCTTGTCAGTGCTTGACTTGGGAGAGCTAACCAGAGCTGAGTCCCGACACCTCACATGTTCTACTGCTTGAACTCCTGCAGCTCTTATAGAATATCAGCTTAAATGTACTGTGATGCTCCTGCACCTAAATATCAACAGTGCCAACACACATTTCAGTCCACGTCAAGCACTGCTTCTTGTTCTCTCTCTGTGTGACTGAGGAGGGGTAGCAGGAAGAGAAAAGAGGAACACTGTTAGTTACAGCATTACACAACACTATCCGGGCCTGTGTTTGGGTAGCTTAGCTGTTGCTGAAATTATTTGACCTCACAGTCTTATATTAAGACTGGTGATACATTTGTAGACTTTTATTTATGTCACATTGTGCAGTGTGGTGGATTTATTTGTATGTGGTGGAGAGATGGATGGAGAGTGACTTGCCTGACGACTCAAACTGAAGTCTTCCGCTGCTCTGTCGTTCACTACGTTCTTCAGTCTGAGAGATCGAAGTCGTTTGTGGTGACGTCGAAATGAGGGGTGTTGTACAAAACCAAAGTCCTCATCGGTCTCTGGGACCAATCAGGTGGTATAGAATGCATTTACAGTTTGGAAATCAGCAGGGAGGTACTCGTATCCAGACTCATTGCGGAGAGGAAACGTCCGTGGGCATGGCATAGCGGTTAGCCCGGAGCAAGGAGTTTGGGTAACCAGGCAAGGGAGTGAATCATTTTGGGGAGTGTGAGGGGTGTCACAAGGTCTGGGCTGCTATGGTAACCAGTTGCTCTTCCAAGCCTCAGTGAGATTCCAAACATAGCTCAGTCACACACTGGAACACTGACCCCTTTGTGTGTGTGTGTATAATATAGAGGTATGTGATGTTTAGAGTGATAGCATGTCCCTGGCCTCCCAGAGGCAGGTTTGGACATGCTGTGAAGAGAGAAGGAGAGCACACATAGCAGCAGAACTGTATTAATGTCAGTTAGATTTCAAACCCTTTTCAAACGTCAGGGTTCTGTTATGGTTAGAGTTGAGGTGAGGCTGGCTAAAGATGGAAAGCGGAGAGAGATATGCATATTACAGGACTTCCGCATGCCTTTCTCTCAAGGATGAATATGTCAGAGAGAGAGAGAGAGAGAGAGAGAGAGAGAGAGAGAGAGAGAGAGAGAGAGAGAGAGAGAGAGAGAGAGAGAGAGAGAGAGAGAGAGAGAGAGAGAGAGAGAGAGAGAGAGAGAGAGAGAGAGAGAGAGAGAGAGAGAGAGAGAGAGAGAGAGAGAGAGAGAGAGAGAGAGAGAGAGAGATCTGAGAGAGAGAGAGATCTGAGAGAGAGAGAGATCTGAGAGAGAGATCTGATAGACTCTCTCATGGCTGTTTTCTGTCTTCTACCAGCCCCTGGTGACAATGGTAACATTGGGCCCCTCTCTCCCTTCCTCTGTCATTCCTCTCTCCAGCGATGCTCCAGTCGATGAGCCGCACACAGAGCGAACCCCACCCCCCCCACCTCGGACCAGAGTACACAACACACCAATCGACACGCAGCCTGCTCTGCCCATGAGAAGAGTCCCCCAGCCACCGCCTGAAATCAGTGAGCATACTAAACCCCTCCCATCCATCCTTAACCACACCCCTAACTCCCTGACCTCACCTCTCCCTGATTTAACCCACCTCTTCACCCTTAACTCCTCCCCCTCTTCATCCCTAACCCTACAATATACTAACTCCTCCCCCTCTCTTCTACATGTTTTTCTATTGCTATGTCGTTAATAAAGTGGTCAGCTGATGTTGGGCTGTCACTCTGTTTTAACTTTTGATAACCTATTGCTGAAAAAACGTAGGTGTTATGGATTTGCACCCTCTGCCTTATTATTTATTGACAGTTACCTATTTTAATAGAACACAGAGGGTTTTGTTAATGGAAGCCTCTCTTATGCAAATTCAGTTGAGTACGGTGTACCGGCAGGGCAACCGGCTAGGGCCATTATTGTTTTGTGTTTTTACAAATGACCTTCCACTGACCTTGAATAAAGCCTGTGTGTCTATGCACGCTGATGACTCAACAGTATACACATCAGCTGCACCAGTCAAATAAATAAATGACAACCTTAACATAGTTCTAGAATAGGTAACTAGCAACAGGGTTAACATAGAGCTCCAGTCAGTTCTAGAATGGGTAACTAACAATAGGTTTAACATAGAGCTCCAGTCAGTTCTAGAATGGGTAATTAACAATAGGTTTAACATAGAGCTCCAGTCAGTTCTAGAATGGGTAATTAACAATAGGTTTAACATAGAGCTCCAGTCAGTTCTAGAATGGGTAATTAACAACAGGTTTAACATAGAGCTCCAGTCAGTTCTAGAATGGGTAACTAACAATAGGTTTAACATAGAGCTCCAGTCAGTTCTAGAATGGTAACTAACAATAGGTTTAACATAGAGCTCCAGTCAGTTCTAGAATGGTAACTAGCAACAGGTTTAACATAGAGCTCCAGTCAGTTCTAGAATGGGTAACTAACAATAGGGTTAACATAGAGCTCCAGTCAGTTCTAGAATGGGTAACTAACAATAGCTTTAACATAGAGCTCCAGTCAGTTCTAGAATAGGTAACTAACAATAGATTTAACATAGAGCTCCAGTCAGTTCTAGAATGGGTAACTAACAATAGGGGTAACATAGAGCTCCAGTCAGTTCTAGAATGGTAACTAACAATAGATTTAACATAGAGCTCCAGTCAGTTCTAGAATGGGTAACTAGCAACATGGTTAACATAGAGCTCCAGTCAGTTCTAGAATGGGTAACTAACAATAGCTTTAACATAGAGCTCCAGTCAGTTCTAGAATGGGTAACTAACAATAGGTTTAACATAGAGCTCCAGTCAGTTCTAGAATGGGTAACTAACAATAGGTTTAACATAGAGCTCCAGTCAGTTCTAGAATGGTAACTAACAATAGGTTTAACATAGAGCTCCAGTCAGTTCTAGAATGGTACCTAGCAACAGGTTTAACATAGAGCTCCAGTCAGTTCTAGAATGGGTAACTAACAACAGGTTTAACATAGAGCTCCAGTCAGTTCTAGAATGGGTAACTAACAATAGGTTTAACATAGAGCTCCAGTCAGTTCTAGAATGGGTAACTAACAATAGGTTTAACATAGAGCTCCAGTCAGTTCTAGAATGGGTAACTAACAATAGGTTTAACATAGAGCTCCAGTCAGTTCTAGAATGGGTAACTAACAATAGGTTTAACATAGAGCTCCAGTCAGTTCTAGAATGGGTAACTAACAACAGGTTTAACAGAGCTCCAGTCAGTTCTAGAATGGGTAGCTAGCAATAGGTTTAACATAGAGCTCCAGTCAGTTCTAGAATGGGTAACTAACAACAGGTTTAACATAGAGCTCCAGTCAGTTCTAGAATGGGTAACTAACAACAGGTTTAACATAGAGCTCCAGTCAGTTCTAGAATGGGTAACTAACAATAGGTTTAACATAGAGCTCCAGTCAGTTCTAGAATGGGTAACTAACAATAGATTTAACATAGAGCTCCAGTCAGTTCTAGAATGGGTAACTAACAACAGGTTTAACATAGAGCTCCAGTCAGTTCTAGAATGGATAACTAACAATAGCTTTAACATAGAGCTCCAGTCAGTTCTAGAATGGGTAACTAACAATAGATTTAACATAGAGCTCCAGTCAGTTCTAGAATGGGTAACTAGCAACAGGTTTAACATAGAGCTCCAGTCAGTTCTAGAATGGATAACTAACAATAGCTTTAACATAGAGCTCCAGTCAGTTCTAGAATGGGTAACTAGCAACAGGTTTAACATAGAGCTCCAGTCAGTTCTAGAATGGGTAACTAACAATAGCTTTAACATAGAGCTCCAGTCAGTTCTAGAATGGGTAACTAACAATAGCTTTAACATAGAGCTCCAGTCAGTTCTAGAATGGGTAACTAACAATAGGTTTAACATAGAGCTCCAGTCAGTTCTAGAATGGGTAACTAACAATAGGTTTAACATAGAGCTCCAGTCAGTTCTAGAATGGTAACTAACAATAGGTTTAACATAGAGCTCCAGTCAGTTCTAGAATAGGTAACTAACAATAGGCTTGTGTTGAATATCTCAAACTAAAAACCTAATATTTTGTGACAAGTCACTCGCTCAACGCTAAACCTCCTTTAGATATATTAGTTAATAATGTGGCTATTGAGCAAGTTGAGGAGACTAAATTTCTTGGTGTAACCCTAGATAGCAAGCTTTCGTGGTCAAACCATATAGACTCAATGGTTGCTAAAATGGAAAGAGGTCTGTCCTTGATAGGGCGTTTCCCGGCCTTCTTGCCACCTTAATCGACCAGACAGGTGCTACAGGCCCTAGTTTGGTCACAACTGGACCACTGCCCAGCTGTGAGGTCATGTACGGCATAGAAGGACGTGGGTAAGTTGTCGTTGGTCCAGAACAAAGCAACACTTAGATGTACACGGAGGGAAATTGTCAGTCAGTCTCTCCTGGCTCAAAGTTGAGGAGAGATTGACTGCATCACTATTGGTCTTTGTGCAAGGTATTGATGTGTTGAAGGTACCGAACTGTCTGTTCAAGCAGTTAACACGCAGTGAGTACAACACAAGACATGCAACCAGAGGTCTCAGTCCCCAGGGCCAGAACAGAGGCTGGAAAACACACAGTATTAAATAGAGCCTTGACTACATGGAACTCTCTGGTAACCCAGGTAACTCAAGCTAGCATTTAAAACCAGTTTAAAAAAACAGATAAAAGAACACCCGATGGCACAAAATCAAATCAAGTCTAATTGTATTTGTCACATGCACCGAATACATCTCTTCAATAATTATGAATAGATCCACCATTGAGCACAAACACATCACTTGTTACAGAATATTTTACGTAGAAATAACATCTGTCAGAAAAAAAACCATGCCTGACAACATGATCCAATAAGACAGAAAACTAAAATAACATTTAAAGGCTGTGGACATTGAGAACTGCAGTCAAGGGTGTGTGAAAGAACCGTGAACCTTACCGTGAAATGCTGAATACAACAGGTCCTCTACTGTATTAAACCTGTCCTCTATTGTACTGTATTAAACCTGTCCGCTACTGTATTAAACCTGTCCTCTACTGTATTAAACCTGTCCTCTACTGTACTGTATTAAACCTGTCCTCTACTGTATTAAACCTATCCTCTACTGTACTGTATTAAACTTGTCCTCTACTGTATTAAACCTGTCCTCTACTGTATTAAACCTGTCCTCTACTGTACTGTATTAAACCTGTCCTCTACTGTACTGTATTAAACCTGTCCTCTACTGTACTGTATTAAACCTGTCCTCTACTGTATTAAACCTGTCCTCTACTGTACTGTATTAAACCTGTCCTCTACTGTACTGTATTAAACCTGTCCTCTACTGTATTAAACCTGTCCTCTACTGTACTGTATTAAACCTGTCCTCTACTGTATTAAACCTGTCCTCTACTGTATTAAACCTGTCCTCTACGGTATTAAACCTGTCCTCTACTGTATTAAACCTGTCCTCTACTGTATTAAACCTGTCCTCTACTGTATTAAACCTGTCCTCTACTGTATTAAACCTGTCCTCTACTGTACTGTATTAAACCTGTCCTTTACTGTATTAAACCTGTCCTCTACGGTATTAAACCTGTCCTCTACTGTATTAAACCTGTCCTCTACTGTATTAAACCTGTCCTCTACTGTATTAAACCTGTCCTCTACTGTATTAAACCTGTCCTCTACTGTATTAAACCTGTCCTGTACTGTATTAAAGCTGTCCTCTACTGTACTGTATTAAAGCTGTCCTCTACTGTATTAAACCTGTCCTCTACTGTATTAGACCTGTCCTCTACGGTATTAAACCTGTCCTCTACTGTATTAAACCTGTCCTCTACTGTATTAAACCTGTCCTCTACTGTATTAAACCTGTCCTCTACGGTATTAAACCTGTCCTCTACGGTATTAAACCTGTCCTCTACTGTATTAAACCTGTCCTCTACTGTACTGTATTAAACCTGTCCTCTACTGTATTAAACCTGTCCTCTACTGTATTAAACCTGTCCTCTACTGTACTGTATTAAACCTGTCCTCTACTGTATTAAACCTGTCCTCTACTGTACTGTATTAAACCTGTCCTCTACTGTACTGTATTAAACCTGTCCTCTACTGTACTGTATTAAACCTGTCCTCTACTGTACTGTATTAAACCTGTCCTCTACTGTATTAAACCTGTCCTCTACTGTACTGTATTAAACCTGTCCTCTACTGTATTAAACCTGTCCTCTACTGTATTAAACCTGTCCTCTACTGTACTGTATTAAACCTGTCCTCTACTGTACTGTATTAAACCTGTCCTCTACTGTATTAAACCTGTCCTCTACTGTACTGTATTAGGGCCTGTGGCTGTAGCTCAGAAGTTACCTGTTTTTTAAATCTCTCTCTCTCTCTCAGGGTCAGATTTTGGTGACAGTTCAGATGACTCTGAGGATCCAGACCAAGTTTACCCCAAGTCCCAGTCTGTGAACATGGCAGACAGGGTAAGAAAGTGTGTGTGTGTGTGTGTGTGTGTGTGTACTCTGAGTATGTGTCTAGACTCCTGTAATGTTATTGTGTTGCTGTGTGTCAGTGACGGCTGTGTTGTCCAATAGGATGTGTTCCTGCCCGTGCCAGGGTGGGGGAAGGGGCGGTACAGCTCTCTCTGCAGCGACGATGAACTATTGGACGATGACAACGAGCCAATCAGCAACCGGTTAGTCTCCCCTGACCCCTGACCTCTGGTGACATCATTGTTCCTGTAGCGAGGGGAAATAACACTCTCTCTTTCTCTCATTCTCCTGTCTTTTTTAAATGTTCTTTCTTTCATTATCTCTCTCTCACTTTCACTCTCTCTCTCTCTCCTCTCTCCCTCTCTCCCTCTCTCCCTCTCTCTCTCTCCCCCCCCCCCCCCCCCCCCCCCCCCCCAAGTGAGAGCTCGTGGCAGGACTATGGTCTGAGTACGCTCCAGGAGAGTGTCTACCTGCCGGTCACAGGCAGGGTCCTAGCCCCGCCCCCTAGAGATGGCCCCTCCCCTGAACCCTGCCCTGTTCTAAAGATGGGCTGGCTGGATAAGAACCCCCCGCAGGGGTACGTCTCACACACACACACACACACACACACACACATCCAGTATACAACCTCCCTAACTGTATGTATGTGTGTGCAGGTCTCTGTACTACCAGAGGAGATGGGTGAAGCTGGATGTTGACTACCTGAGATACTTTGACAACGACAAGGTGCAGTAACTATGAGTTCAGTTGGCCATCTACACTGTCCTGTTAGTCTATACATTACCTAGGTCATTAGTATTTCACAGAGATGTGGTTTCTCTATTGATTGTCTGTGTTGTGTGACAGCAGTCGTATGAGTCGTGTGTGTGTGTGTGTGTGTGTGTGTGTGTGTGTGTGTGTGTGTGTGTGTGTGTGTGTGACCGGTCGTAAGAGTCATGTTGTGTTGTGTTGCAGGAGGTGTACTCTAAGAGGATCATACCAACGGCTGCCATTACGGGGGTGACCAACGTGGGGGAGCAGAAGTTTGAGGTGGTCACAACCAACCGGACCTTTCTCTTCAGAGCCGAGAGCGACTGTGAGTGTGTGTGTGTGTGTGTGTACATCCTTTGTTGTTCTTCTCTGGTTGTCAGCCCAGAAACCTTGACCCCAAGTAAACACAGCAACATGTTTTGAGCCATGGTTTAATACACAGGGACTTGGTCCCTCACTCTTCTCTTCTTGTGTGCTAGTGTAACTGCGTCTGTCTTTATAGAACCCTGTGGTGTTTGTAGAAACAGCTAGGGTTCTCACCTGGCCTGAAAATTACAGCCCGATCCGATTAGCACAGAAATGTCATTAGCCCAAACCTGATTTTGAGAAAACAGTATAACTGGTGTTGAGAACAATGTGGGCAGAGGCGGGTGGCAGCCCTGGTCTTAGGAAAGCGCAGAGAGAGGACAACTCACTTTAGTTATGATCAATTACGAAAATATTGGAATGTATCAAATTGTTGCTTACTGAAACTCCCAAAAATCATATCAACCCTTATAATAATTAAAGCAATGGTCAACTAGATGATAAGTTCAGCACGGTTTTTGATTGAGACAAGCGTGGGGGACTCGTCTTCATAAATCAATCAAGGTCCAATTTTCTTTGTTTTCACTGAATCGGATATTTGACAACATGTAGGTTGGGGAAATGTTAGCTAAGTTGAGGTGAGGGCTAATGATCCTAGTTATTGTAGTTAGCTCATATATTAGCTGATCAGAACACTTTGCTAGCATGCTATGTACAGTAGCTTAACCTGTTGAGGACAGACGTTCCGCCTGCGGAACCCCTAGCCAACAGCCAATGGCATCGCACGGCGCCAATAATTATATGCATATTCTAGTTTCTCGGCAGGAGTAGTAACCAGATTAAATCAGGTACGTTTTTTATCTGGCCGTGAAAATAATGCCCCCTATCCCAAAGAAGTTAACAAGTGGATCATGCTCTTCACTTGCGTAGCAGCCTGTGACTGTGTCTGATCATCAATCAATGGGATTTTGTTTCACTGAATCTCCGTCTGTATATTTGGTTAATTGATCTCTGGCTGGGCAAATAAGTGGTGGGTATAGCTCATATATCACTGAACATAAACATTTAGCATGCTATAACGTAGCCTAAATCAAGTGTTCATCTATCACCGATCAGAAACATTTAGCATGCTATAATGTAGCCTAAATCAAGTGTTCATCTATCACCGATCAGAAACATTTAGCATGCTATAATGTAGCCTAAATCAAGTGTTCATCTATCACTGAACATGAACATTTAGCATGCTATAATGTAGCCTAAATCAAGTGTTCATCTATCACTGAACATGAACATTTAGCATGCTATAATGTAGCCTAAATCAAGTGTTCATCTATCACCGATCAGAAACATTTAGCATGCTATAATGTAGCCTAAATCAAGTGTTCATCTATCACCGATCAGAAACATTTAGCATGCTATAATGTAGCCTAAATCAAGTGTTCATCTATCACCGATCAGAAACATTTAGCATGCTATAACGTAGCCTAAATCAAGTGTTCATCTATCACTGAACATGAACATTTAGCATGCTATAATGTAGCCTAAATCAAGTGTTCATCTATCACCGATCAGAAACATTTAGCATGCTATAATGTAGCCTAAATCAAGTGTTCATCTATCACCGATCAGAAACATTTAGTATGCTATAATGTAGCCTAAATCAAGTGTTCATCTATCACCGATCAGAAACATTTAGCATGCTATAATGTAGCCTAAATCAAGTGTTCATCTATCACCGATCAGAAACATTTAGCATGCTATAACGTAGCCTAAATAGAAAGTGTGTATTTTTCTCTTGGATCATGTAGTACTTATATAATATATCCACCATGGAGCTGTGACAGCGCATCCTGTTTTATCTGTCTTAACCTAACTTAGATATAATCAATCAATCAGTGATTCACGTAGGCTAATTACACAGAATATGAGTCATTCATGCATTTTAAATACAATCAAGCGTTTTATTTTGAAATGAAATAACAAAGGGAACCTTGAATAAATAAACTAGAAATAAACTAGATTTTTTGTCAAACAACCATTTGAATAATCTGTTTAAAAGCCCTGTGTTTTTAACGCAGGTTAAATTGGTAGTTATAGTCTTGTCCCATCGCTGCAACTCCCGAACGGACTCAGGAGAGGTGAAGGTTGAGAGCCATGCGTCCTCTGAAACACGCCCCTGCCAAGCCGCACTGCTTCTTGACACACTGCTCATTTAACCCGAAAGCCAACCGCACCAATGTGTCGGAGGAAACACCGTCCAGCTGGTGACCGTGTCAGTTTGCATGCGCCCGGCCCGCCACAGGAGTTGCTAGAGCGTGATGGGACAAGGACATCCCGGCCTGCCAAACCCTCCTCTAACCCGGACGACACTGGGCCAATTGTGCGCCGCCTCATTGGTCTCCCGGTCACGGCCGGCTGCGACACAGCCCGGGATCGAACCCAGGTCAGTAGTGATGCCTTAAGCACTGCGATGCAGTGCCTTAGACCGCGCAACTCGAGAGGCCACTCCAACCTATTCTTATCGCAATTTGAAACATTTCCGTCATCAGAAAAATACTTTCATCATGGCAACAAATGTCTCTGGCCCAGCCAATTTTTGAATCCTGGCACCGCTAGTGTCTGCAGCTGCTGCTGCTGAGAGAGAGCCTTAGTAGGCTAAAAGCTGCACAGACACTCACAGTTGATTTTATTCTTAACACAACACGGCAAGCCCGAAACCCACCCGGCCCGAATCAACCCCGCAACAATGACAATGAGAACTCTAGAAACAGCAACTCATCTGCCCATAATGCAGACATCAGCATCAAGCTGTTCATATCACACTGCTGCGTGCTAAATCACTCTTCCTCTGTATGTGTGTGTGTGTGTAGTTGAGAGGAATGAGTGGGTGTCAGTTCTGCAGAACTTCACTAGGGGACGCCAGGAGGGCAGCAGGGAGATTACGTCATCGGTCCCACCCTCCTCACTGACCCCTGAACAGCAGGGCTACCTGGAGCTGAGGGGCCTGCGCTCCAAACTCTACACGGTCGTCTCCGGAGACAAGGTCTTCCTCTACAAGAACATGGAGGTGAGGCTGTGGGGGTACGGGGTGGGTCCTAGGGCTGTTTGGTCCTAGGGGTGTTTGGTCCTAGGGCACTAGGGCTGTTTGGTCTTAGGGCTGTTTGGTCCTAGGGCTGTTTGGTCCTAGGGCTGTTTGGTCTTAGGGCTGTTTGGTCCAAGGGCTGTTTGGTCCAAGGGCTGTTTGGTCCAAGGGCTGTTTGGTCCAAGGGCTGTTTGGTCCGAGGGCTGTTTGGTCCAAGGGCTGTTTGGTCCAAGGGCTGTTTGGTCTTAGGGCACTAGGGCTGTTTGGTCCTAGGGCTGTTTGGTCCAAGGGCTGTTTGGTCTTAGGGCTGTTTGGTCCTAGGGCACTAGGGCTGTTTGGTCTTAGGGCTGTTTGGTCTTAGGGCTGTTTGGTCTTAGGGCACTAGGGCTGTTTGGTCCAAGGGCTGTTTGGTCCTAGGGCTGCTTGGTCCTAGGGCTGTTTGGTCCTAGGGCTGTTTGGTCTTAGGGCACTAGGGCTGTTTGGTCTTAGGGCACTAGGGCTGTTTGGTCCTAGGGCTGTTTGGTCCTAGGGCTGTTTGGTCTTAGGGCACTAGGGCTGTTTGGTCTTAGGGCTGTTTGGTCTTAGGGCTGTTTGGTCCTAGGGCTGTTTGGTCCTAGGGCACTAGGGCTGTTTGGTCTTAGGGCTGTTTGGTCTTAGGGCTGTTTGGTCTTAGGGCTGTTTGGTCTTAGGGCTGTTTGGTCTTAGGGCACTAGGGCTGTTTGGTCCTAGGGCTGTTTGGTCCTAGGGCTGTTTGGTCCTAGGGCTGTTTGGTCTTAGGGCTGTTTGGTCTTAGGGCACTAGGGCTGTTTGGTCTTAGGGCACTAGGGCTGTTTGGTCCTAGGGCTGTTTGGTCCTAGGGCTGTTTGGTCCTAGGGCTGTTTGGTCTTAGGGCTGTTTGGTCCTAGGGCTGTTTGGTCTTAGGGCTGTTTGGTCCTAGGGCTGTTTGGTCTTAGGGCTGTTTGGTCTTAGGGCACTAGGGCTGTTTGGTCCTAGGGCTGTTTGGTCTTAGGGCTGTTTGGTCTTAGGGCACTAGGGCTGTTTGGTCCTAGGGCTGTTTGGTCTTAGGGCTGTTTGGTCCTAGGGCACTAGGGCTCTTTGGTCTTAGGGCTGTTTGGTCTTAGGGCTGTTTGGTCCTAGGGCACTAGGGCTCTTTGGTCTTAGGGCTGTTTGGTCTTAGGGCTGTTTGGTCCTAGGGCACTAGGGCTGTTGGGTCTTAGGGCTGTTGGGTCCTAGGGGTGTTTGGTCTTAGGGCTGTTTGGTCTTAGGGCTGTTTGGTCTTAGGGCTGTTTGCTCCTAGGGCTGTTTGGTCCTAGGGCTGTTTGGTCTTAGGGGTGTTTGGTCCTAGGGCACTAGGGCTGTTTGGTCTTAGGACACTAGGGCTGTTTGGTCTTAGGGCTGTTTGGTCTTAGGGCTGTTTGGTCTTAGGGCTGTTTGGTCCTAGGGCTGTTTGGTCCTAGGGCACTAGGGCTGTTTGGTCTTAGGGCTGTTTGGTCTTAGGGCTGTTTGGTCTTAGGGCTGTTTGGTCCTAGGGCACTAGGGCTGTTTGGTCCTAGGGCACTAGGGCTGTTTGGTCCTAGGGCACTAGGGCTGTTTGGTCCTAGGGCACTAGGGCTGTTTGGTCCTAGGGCACTAGGGCTGTTCGGTCTTAGGGCTGTTTGGTCCTAGGGCACTAGGGCTGTTTGGTCCTAGGGCACTAGGGCTGTTTGGTCCTAGGGCACTAGGGCTGTTTGGTCTTAGGGCTGTTTGGTCTTAGGGCTGTTTGGTCTTAGGGCTGTTTGGTCTTAGGGCACTAGGGCTGTTTGGTCTTAGGGCACTAGGGCTGTTTGGTCTTAGGGCTGTTTGGTCCTAGGGGTGTTTGGTCTTAGGGCTGTTTGGTCCTAGGGGTATTTGAAATAATGTATTTGACAATAGTTTTGCTATTTGGGTCATTCCACGAAATGTGTGCCTTTGTCAGGGGTGCGTACTGGCGGCAGAGAAGTCAGACGCAGGAGAGCAAAACTGTTTCCAACGGCTCAGTTTAATCATCAAAACCCACCGGATACAGAACAATAAAATAAATGGGTACATAACCCGACGCACACCAGAACATAACGTGCACAAGCACTGACAACAAACAATTACGGACATGGGGGGGAACAGAGGGTTAAATACACAACATGTAATTGATGGAATTGGAACCAGGTGTGATGGAAGACAACCAATGGGAAATGAAAAGTGGATCGGTGATGGCTAGATGGTTGGTGACGTCGACCGCCGAATGCCGCCCGAACAAGGAGAGGGACCGACTTCGGCGGAAGTCGGGACAGCCTTTTGCATCCCCTTGATATTTGAAGTAGAAATTGTGCACCAATATTGAATTTTAATAGCCTGTTATATTAAATAAAGTCCCTTTTAATATAGACCATATGGAGAAATCATTAAATCAGTCTCCAAAGTCACCGAATTGGTGGAATGACCCATTTATTTGAAAATAGTTGAAAATAGTTAAAATAAAAGTATCTGGTTTGGCCACATTTATTTAGAAAATACTTAAATCCACATAAAATACGTGTCGCAGTTAGACAGGCAGCCCAATTCTGATATTTTTGTTCCATTAATTGGTGTTTTGATCCATCAGATGTGAAAAGATCCGATGTGATTGGTCAAAAGACCAATTATTGAGAAAAAAAAAAGATCAGAATTGGGCTGCTTGTGTAAACGCAGCCTCAATAGCAAATACTTAATATGTATTTGAACCCAGCTCTGATCTTGTTGTAGTGGGTGATGTCAGCTGTGTGATGTGTGTGTTCTGTTTCCAGGACTACCGCCTTGGCATCGGCATCACGTCTATCGATATGAACGTAGGAAACGTGAAAGACACTGACCGCCGCAGCTTTGATCTGACAACACCCTACCGCATCTTCAGGTTTACACCCGCACACACTCAGAAATACAAAACAGCAAGGTTAGAAAGAGTGGAGTCAGCTTGACTGTGTGTGTGTGTGTGTGTGTGGTTGGTTATGTGTGTGACTGAAGAGAAGAGGAAACACTAAACCACGAGGGTCTGCGTCAAGCTGTTCAGAGGCCACAACTGTCTGTCTGTGTGTGTGTTGATGTCTCATTCTGTCTCTCTCTGTGTGTGTGTGTGTGTGTGTGTGTAGTTTTCTAGCGGATTCGGAACAACATAAGGACCAGTGGGTAGAAGCGATGCGGGAAGCGATTGGAGAGGCTCTGTCCAATAGCGAGGTGGCTAATCAAATCTGGGCGGAACCAAGCAATGGTTGCTGTGCCGACTGTGGCGCCGCCAAACCTGAGTGGGCTGCCATCAACCTGTGTGTGGTGGTCTGCAAACGCTGTGCAGGTGAGTGTGTTTACTATCACCCAGTTGTAGAACTTTAAGATCCACTGACCTTGGTTGGACCTATTTGTGTTATACAGAATACTTTATAGTGGAGCAGTCCGAGAATTATGTATTTTGTGTGTGTCTCTGTGTGTGTGTCTGTGTGCATGTTGTAGGAGAGCACCGCGGTTTGGGCCCCAGCATCTCTAAGGTGCGCAGTCTGAAGATGGACAGGAGGGTGTGGACAGAGGAGCTTATACAGGTACACACACACTAAATACTTTATTTTAATCCACCAATCAAATAACAAAAAAGGATCCAAACATTTCAAAGGTCTCTGTATGCATGGCACTGAAGGGTACCGACAGGACCTCCTTCTCCAAACAGCTAGACTGCCCATGACAGCTGAAACAGAACAGTACCTCCTCCAAACAGCTAGACTGCCCACGACAGCTGAAACAGAACAGTACCTCGTTCTCCAAACAGCTAGGCTGCCCACGACAGCTGAAACAGAGCAGTACTTCGTTCTCCAAACAGCTAGGCTGCCCACGACAGCTGAAACAGAGCAGTACTTCGTTCTCCAAACAGCTAGACTGCCCACGACAGCTGAAACAGAGCAGTACTTCGTTCTCCAAACAGCTAGGCTGCCCTCGACAGCTGAAACAGAACAGTACCTCGTTCTCCAAACAGCTAGACTGCCCACGACAGCTGAAACAGAGCAGTACCTCCTCCAAATAGCTAGGCTGCCCACGACAGCTGAAACAGAACAGTACCTCGTTCTCCAAACAGCTAGACTGCCCACGACAGCTGAAACAGAACAGTACCTCCTCCAACAGCTAGACTGCCCACGACAGCTAAAACAGAACAGTACCTCCTCCAAACAGCTAGACTGCCCACAACAGCTGAAACAGAGCAGTACCTCCTCCAAATAGCTAGGCTGCCCACGACAGCTGAAACAGAACAGTACCTCGTTCTCCAAACAGCTAGACTGCCCACGACAGCTGAAACAGAACAGTACCTCGTTCTCCAAACAGCTAGGCTGCCCACGACAGCTGAAACAGAACAGTACCTCGTTCTCCAAACAGCTAGGCTGCCCACGACAGCTGAAACAGAACAGTACCTCGTTCTCCAAACAGCTAGGCTGCCCACGACAGCTGAAACAGAGCAGTACCTCTTCTCCAAACAGCTAGGCTGCTCACGACAGCTGAAACAGAACAGTATTTTGGCTAACTACTGTGTCCCTCTCTAATACCCCTGCCCTGTCCCTCACCTGTCCCCCAGGTCTTCCTGTTGCTAGGTAATGAGCGTCTGAACAGATTTTGGGCAGCGAACGTCCCTCCCAGCGAGGCGCTAAGTCCGACCAGTTGCAGCGAAGACCGCCGACGATTCGTCAGCTCCAAATATAGACAGGGCAAATACCGCAAATACCACCCTCTCTACGGCAACCAGGAAGAGCTTAACAACGTAAGAACAACCTTTATATAACCCTAATCTGACCTCCAATCTAACCTTCATTTAACCCTACCGCATCTAAATGACAACCAGAACGATCCCATACACTCCCATACCCTTCCAGTATCTATCCCCCTCCAGTATCTCTTCCTCCAGTATCCACACCCCTCCAGTATCTATCCCTCTCCAGTATCTATCCCCCTCCTGTATCCACACCCCTCCAGTATCTATCCCCTCCAGTATCCACACCCCTCCAGTATCTATCCCCTCCTGTATCCACACCCCTCCAGTATCTATCCCTCTCCAGTATCTATCCCCCTCCAGTATCCACACCCCTCCAGTATCTATCCCCTCCTGTATCCACACCCCTCCAGTATCTATCCCTCTCCAGTATCTATCCCCTCCAGTATCTATCCCTCTCCAGTATCTATCCCCTCCAGTATCCACACCCCTCCAGTATCCACCCCCTCCTGTATCCACCCCCTCCTGTATCCACACCCCTCCTGTATCCACACCCCTCCTGTATCCACACCCCTCCTGTATCCACACCCCTCCTGTGTCTGTCCCCTCCTGTATCCACACCCCTCCAGTATCTATTCCCCTCCTGTATCCACACCCCTCCTGTGTCTATACCCTCCTGTATCCACATCCCTCCTGTATCTATCCCCTCCTGTATCCACCCCCCTCCAGTATCTAGCTCCTCCTGTATCCACACCCCTCCAGTATCTAACCCCTCCTGTGTCTATCCCCTCCAGTATCCACAGCCCTCCTGTATCCACACCCCTCCTGTATTCCCCACCCTCCAGTATCTAGCCCCTCCTGTATCCACCCCCCTCCTGTATCTATCCCCTCCTGTATCCACCCCCCTCCAGTATCTAACCCCACCTGTATCCACACCCCTCCAGTATCAGCCCCTCCTGTATCTATCCCCCTCCAGTATCTATCACTCCTGTATCCACACCCCCCCAGTGTATAATCCCTCCTGTATCCACACCCCTCCTGTGTCTATCCCCTCCTGTATCCACACCCGTCCTGTATCCACACCCCTCCAGTATCTAACCCCTCCAGTATCCACACCCCTCCTGTATCCACACCCCTCCAGTATCTATCCACACCCCTCCAGTATCTATCCCCTCCTGTATCCATACCCCTCCAGTATCCACACCCCTCCTGTATCCACACCCCTCCAGTATCTATCCTCCTCCAGTATATATCCCCCTCCTGTATCAATCCCCCTCCAGTATCTATCCCCTCCTGTATCCACACCCCCCCAGTGTCTATCCCCTCCTGTATCCACAGCCCTCCTGTATCCATACCCCTCCAGTATCCACACCCCTCCTGTATCTACACCCCTCCAGTATCTATCCCCTCCAGTATCCACACCCCTCCTGTATCCACACCCCTCCAGTATCTATTACCCTCCTGTATCCACACCCCTCCAGTATCTCTCCCTTCCAGTATCTATAGCCCTCCTGTATCCACACCCCTCCTGTATCCACACCCTTCCAGTATCCACACCCCTCCAGTATCTATCCCCCTCCAGTATCCATACCCCTCCAGTATCCACACCCCTCTAGTATCTATCCCCTCCAGTATCCACACCCCTCCAGTATCCACACCCCTCCAGTATCCACACCCCTCCAGTATCCACACCCCTCCAGTATCCACAGCCCTCCTGTATCCACACCCCTCCAGTATCCACACCCCTCCATTATCCACACCCCTCCAGTATCCACACCCCTCCAGTATCCACACCCCTCCAGTATCCACACCCCTCCAGTATCCACACCCCTCCAGTATCTATTCCCTCCTGTATCCACACCCCTCCTGTTTCTATCCCCTCCTGTATCCACACCCCTCCAGTATCTAATTCCCTCCTGTATCCACACCCCTCCAGTATCTATTTCCCTCCAGTATCTATTGCCCTCCTGTATCCACACCTCTCCTGTATCCACACCCCTCCTGTATCCACACCCCTCCAGTATCCACACCCCTCCAGTATCTATTTCCCTCCAGTATCCACACCCCTCCAGTATCCACACCCCTCCTGTATCCACACCCCTCCAGTATCTATTCCCTCCTGCATCCACACCCCTCCAGTATCTATTCCCTCCTGTATCTATCTCCCTCCAGTGTCTACCCCCTCCTGTATCCAAACCCCTCCTGTGTCTATCCCCTGCTGTATCCACAACCCTCCTGTATCCACACCCCTCCAGTATCTAGCCCCTCCTGTATCCACACCCCTCCAGTATCTATTTCCCTCCTGTATCCACCCCCCTCCAGTATCTCACCCCTCCAGTATCTATTGCCCTCCTGTATCCACACCCCTCCTGTATCCACAACCCTCCTGTATCCACACCCCTCCAGTATCCACACCCCTCCAGTATCCACACCCCTCCAGTATCTATCCCCCTCCAGTATCCACACCCCTCCAGTATCCACACCCCTCCAGTATCCACACCCCTCCAGTATCCACACCCCTCCTGTATCCACACCCCTCCAGTATCCACACCCCTCCAGTATCTATCCCCCTCCAGTATCCACACCCCTCCAGTATCCACACCCCTCCAGTATCCACACCCCTCCAGTATCCACACCCCTCCAGTATCCACACCCCTCCAGTATCTATTCCCTCCTGTATCCACACCCCTCCTGTTTCTATCCCCTCCTGTATCCACATCCCTCCAGTATCTATCCCCTCCTGTATCCACAACCCTCCAGTATCTATTTCCCTCCAGTATCTATTGCCCTCCTGTATCCACACCCCTCCTGTATCCACACCCCTCCAGTATCCACACCCCTCCAGTATCCACACCCCTCCAGTATCCACACCCCTCCAGTATCCACACCCCTCCTGTATCCACACCCCTCCAGTATCTATTCCCTCCTGCATCCACACCCCTCCAGTATCTATTCCCTCCTGTATCTATCTCCCTCCAGTGTCTACCCCCTCCTGTATCCATACCCCTCCTGTATCCAAACCCCTCCTGTGTCTATCCCCTGCTGTATCCACAACCCTCCTGTATCCACACCCCTCCAGTATCTAGCCCCTCCTGTATCCACAGCCCTCCAGTATCTAGCCCCTCCTGTATCCACCCCCTCCTGTATCTATCCCCTCCTGTATCCACACCCCTCCAGTATCTATTCCCTCCTGTATCCACACCCCTCCAGTATCCACACCCCTCCTGTATCCACCCCCTCCAGTATCTATCCCCTCCTGTATCCACACCCCTCCAGTATCTATCCCCTCCTGTATCCACACCCCTCCAGTATCTCTCCCCTCCTGTATCCACACCACTCCAGTATCTACCCCCTCCTGTATCCACACCCCTCCAGTATCTATCCCCTCCTGTATCCACACCCCTCCAGTATCTCTTCCCTCCAGTATCCACACCCCTCCAGTATCCACACCCCTCCAGTATCCACACCCCT
Organism: Salmo trutta; assembly: GCF_901001165.1. Taxonomy (NCBI): domain Eukaryota; kingdom Metazoa; phylum Chordata; class Actinopteri; order Salmoniformes; family Salmonidae; genus Salmo; species Salmo trutta. Next base: position 80,951,363 of record NC_042969.1, read on the forward strand.
CCTGTATCCACACCCCTCCAGTATCTATCCCCTCCAGTATCTATCCCCTCCAGTATCTACCCCCTCCTGTATCCACACCCCTCCAGTATCTATCCCCTCCTGTATCCACACCCCTCCTGTATCCACACCCCTCCAGTATCCACACCCCTCCTGTATCCACACCCCTCCAGTATCTATCCCCTCCAGTATCTATCCCCTCCAGTATCTATCCCCTCCAGTATCCACACCCCTCCAGTATCTATCCCCTCCAGTATCCACACCCCTCCAGTATCTATCCCCTCCAGTATCTATCCCCTCCAGTATCCACACCCCTCCAGTACTCTTCTCTTCCATTCAGTGTGTGTGTTTCTGTGTAGTGAATGCCTCAGTGTTACAGCTCTTAGTTGGGTCAGTCAATAGCCTCTTAACCCAGTTACCAGAAGCAATGCCAACTGCACACAGCTCTCTCTCTCTGTGTGTGTGTGTGTGTGTGTGTGTGTGTGTGTGTGTGTGTGTGTGTGTGTGTGTGTGTGTGTGTGTGTGTGTGTGTGTGAGAATCACATTCAGCACATGACTTTGAGTGATTCCATTTCCCTCCTTAAGTGATTTAGTTCACCAGATGTTCATGCCCAGTGTGTGTGTGTGTGTGTTAGTCATGTGTGTGTGTGTGTGTGTTTAGTCATGTGTGTGTGTGGGAAGTGCAACAGAGATGTAAAGAAACTCAAAATACAGGACGTTTTCTCTCTGCTTCTGATTGTTGGACCAGGATGCAACGGCATAGGGACACACACACACACACACACACACTCTCTCTCTTCATGCGTTGAACTAAATGAATCCTTTGTTCTCCTTCTCCCCTCTTTTTCTCTGGTCTGTTCCCGTTCTCCCTGGTCCATTCCCTGTTTCCTGGACTGTGTTTCTCTCTGTGTTCTTCCTGGTCCATTCCCTGTTGCCTGGACTGTGTTTCTCTCTGTGCTCTTCCTGGGCCTCAGCCCACCTCGAGCATGTATGAGCTCATGCTGCTGACTCCACCCCTCCATCTGATGTCATCATGGTCTTTCTACAGGAATGTTCTCTAACCCCGCCCCTCCAGAGATCTTCTACTCCCCTCCCCCTTTTTTCTCCCTGTTTCACTGTTTGGGTCTGGTCAGTGGAGCTGAGGGTCTGGTCAGTGGAGCTGAGGGTCTGGTCAGTGGAGCTGAGGGTCTGGTCAGTGGAGCTGAGGGTCTGGTCAGTGGAGCTGAGGGAAGTGTTTCTCTCTGTCCCTCCTCCTCTCTTCTGTTGGTGTATTTTTGTGAGGAGGGCTCTTGCAATGTCTTCACTTGGAACTATGCAGTTTGGTACACACATACACAGATGCACACACATGCACACACACATACACCGGTGACATTCAAGAGGACTATACTGTCAGCTCATGGGTGAGTATACCACTGCAGTAGCTATGTATGACTGGGTGCTCTGTTTGTTGGCGCTGTATATTTGTGGACAAGGCCTGTTTTTGTATCTTTTAGATAAGTGTTTGTGTGTCGTGTGTATAAAATGTGAGAGGGGCAAGAATGTGTTTGAGAGTTGTATTTGAGTGTGGTTCTGAGAGTTGTATTTGAGTGTGGTTCTGAGAGTTGTATTTGAGTGTGGTTCTGAGAGTTGTATTCGAGTGTGGTTCTGAGAGTTGTATTTGAGTGTGGTTCTGAGAGTTGTATTCGAGTGTGGTTCTGAGAGTTGTATTTGAGTGTGGTTCTGAGAGTTGTATTCGAGTGTGGTTCTGAGAGTTGTATTTGCGTAAGTGAAATGGACTTCCTCTATGCTCAGCTGGAGGAAGACTTGTTGGAATAGTGTCCGAGTGTGTGTGTGGTGCTGAAGCCAGACTTTGGTCTGTGTCCAGTAACTACCGGGTCTGTGTGTGACCCCATGTGTTCTTTGTGTGGTCACAGCCTCCCCTTTCTGAATGGACAGTCTTGTACGAGTCAGCTCCCTCTCCCACTCTGCTGATCTATGCTGATAGCATCTTATAACACATCACGGCTAAACTACAGGGAACTGCCAAAATAAAGGACAACACTTGAGTAAATGAGGGATACTAAGTATATTGAAAGCAGATGCTTTCACACAGGGTAATTAAGCAATTAACATCCCATCATGCTTAAGAACATGTGTTAAAAATGCCCAGTTTCCCATTACTTTGACTACAAGAGATCTGTGACTTTGGGTCTCAAAGGAGCATAGAGGGTTTAAAGGGTGTGTGTCTCAGTCACCAGATCTCAACACAATTGAACACTTGTGGGAGATTCTGGAGCGACGCCTGAGACAGCTTTCCACCACCATCAACAAAACACCAAATTATTTAATTTATTGTAGAAGAATGGTGTCGCATCCCTCCAATAGAGTTCCGGACACTTGTAGAATCTATGCCAAGGCGCATTGAAGCTGTTCTGGCGGCTCGTAGTGACCCAACGCCCTGTTAAGACACTTTATGTTGGTGTTTTCTTTATTTTGGCAGTTACCTGTATTCCAGAATCTCATGGCACATCACAGCTAAACTATGTTAGCATCTTATTGCAAATCACAGCTAAACTATGTTAGCGTCTTATAGCACATCACAGCTAAACTATGCTAGCATCTTATAGCACGTCACAGCTAAACTATATTAGCATCTTATTGCAAATCACAGCTAAACTATGTTAGCATCTTATAACACATCACAGCTAAAATATGCTAGCATCTTATAGCACATCACAGCTAAACTATGTTAGCATCTTATAGCACATCACAGCTAAACTATGTTAGCATCTTATAGCACATCACTCAAAACAATGTTAGCATCTTATAGCACATCACAGCTAAATTATGTTAGCATCTTATAGTACATCAAAGCTAAACTATGTTAGCATCTTATAACACATCACAGCTGAACTATGTTAGCATCTTATAACACATCACAGCTAAAATATGCTAGCATCTTATAGCACATCACAGCTAAAATATGCTAGCATCTTATAGCACATCACAGCTAAACTATGTTAGCATCTTATAGCACATCACAGCTAAACTATGTTAGCATCTTATAGCACATCACAGCTAAACTATGTTAGCATCTTATAGCACATCACAGCAAAACAATGTTAGCATCTTATAGCACATCACAGCTAAATTATGTTAGCATCTTATAGTACATCAAAGCTAAACTATGTTAGCATCTTATAGCACATCATTGCTAAACTATGTTAGCATCTTATAGCTAGCGCCAGGAGTTTTTCCTGATCCGCTGACATGGTCAGGAAAAACTTGGATCCTAATTTGATTGCTATGCTACACAGTTATAACATAGTGAAGCTAAATAATTTCTGCTTTTCTAGCATCCCTCAGTGCAGGCTAGCACTGCTTTTACAGGGCTGCCAGTCTACCTCACAGCTAACCTCCACATGATAATTAATCAACCAACCCAGAGATTAGACAGCAACCATTGAGAATATTAGTTTGACAGTGTGACTGTGGGCTGACAGTGTTATGAGACGCAGAGGTATTTGTGTGTGTGTATGGATGGTTTTGGATATGTTTGTGTGTGTGAGTGGTTTAGGAGTTTCTCCATATGTCTGTATTGAATATTGACATGTCTGTGTGGTTCAAACCCTACACCTCAACCCGAGCACTCGGTTCTGCCATCTTTGGTCTCTTGGGAATCCCACCCTTATGAGGGGCCGTGAGCTGGGCCTTCTCCTTGGCAGAAGGTAGCTTGGGGAGGGGAATGAAATGAGCTGTTTTGGAAAACCTGTCCACCACTGTGAGGATAGTGGTGTTTCCATCAGACGAAGAGAGACCAGTGATGAAGTCCAGGGATATATGTGACCAGCGACGGTGAGGGACAGGAAGAGGTTGAAGGAGGCCAGCCGGAGCTTGCAGAGGAGTCTTGTTTTGAGCACAGACAGTGCAGGCGGCGATTAACGCAGAGACGTCAGGGACCATGGTGGGCCACCAAAAAAAAGCATTGTCGCACAAAGGCCAGGGTCTGACGGGAGCCAGGGCGGCAGGCAAGCCTGGAAGAAGGAGCCCTTTCCAGGACCGGGGAGTGGGCAGGGTCTGGGACAAACATCCAATTAGCCGGAGCCCCCCATCGGCCCATCGAGCTTGCCTGGAGTTGAGACACTTGGCGGTACAGAGATATTCCAGATTCTTGTGGTCCGTCCACACTATGAATGGCTGTTCCGCTCCCTCTAACCAGTGTCTCCACTCCTCCAATGTCATCTTCACTGGGAGTAGTTCTCGATTCCCTACATCATATTTCCTCTCCGTGGCGTTAAGAGGATGGGAGAAGAAGGCGCAGGAATGCAGCTTAAGGTTCAGGGCAGAAAACTGGGACAGGACGGCCCCCACTCCGACATCCGACGCGTCTACCTCCACCACCAACTGACAGGATGGGTCCGGTTGGATCAATATGAGACCTGTGGTGAAGAGGTGCTTAAGGTCCAGGAACTCCCGGTCAGCAGCTGGGGACCACGTGAATGGGACCTTGGGAGAGGTGAGTGCTGACAGGGGGGAAGCCAGGGTGCTAGAACCCCAGAAAAAAACGGAAATAGAAATTGGCAAATCCTAAGAGACGTTGCAGCTGCACTCTGGACATGGGTTGGGGCCAATCCACCACAGCTCTCAATGTTCCGGGATCCATCTGCACATTCCGAGCAGCGATGATGTATCCAAGGAAGGAGATGGTGGAGCATTGGAATTCGCATTTTTCGGTTTTGACAAAAAGCTGGTTCTCCAAGAGACGCTGGAGGACATGGAGGACGTGTTCTTGAGCCGAGAGGGAAAAAATGAGGATGTCGTCCAGATAGATGAACACGAACCGGTTCAACATGCTGCGGAGAACGTCATTAACCAGGGCCTGGAACACTGCAGGAGCATTGGTCAGACCGACTGGCGTCACCAGGTATTCATAATGTCTCCTAGCAGTGTTGAAGGCTGTCTTTCACTCGTCACCTTCCCGTATCCATACCAGGTGGTAGGTGTTCTGCAGGTCCAACTTAGAGAAGATGACCTGCTGGTACAGTGAATACAGCTGTCCCCGGGGTGGTGTAGTGCCGGGAGAAGGTCGGACCGGCAGTCATAGGGTCAATGCGGAGGAAGCGACGTGGCCCAGGCCTTGCTGAAAACCTCCTGGGGGTACTGGTACTCCACGGGAACGGTGGCGAGGTCTGAGGCTTCTTCCAAGCCCACAGGAAGATGTCCCGGGGCAGACTTCAGACAATGGGCGCGGCAGAACGGGCTCCAGCCCATGATAGTACCAGTAGTCTTATTGATAAGGGGATTGTGGCGCTGGAGCCAAGAAAATACCACGGGAACCTGAGGAGACTTGATGAGCATAAACTTTATAGACTCAGTGTGGTTCCCAGATACACACAGGTGGATAGAAGTGGTATTGTGGGTGACCCTGCCTATAGAGTGCCCATCCTGTGCTCTAACGTCCATGGGAATGGAGAGGGGCTGAGTGGGGATGCCCAGCTCAAACACCAGGGTGGCGTCCATGAAACTCTCGTCGGCCCCAGAGTCAATGAGAGCCCGGAGAGATTTTGACTAGTCACCCCACAGCAGGATGGCATGGAGAGGGGTCTGAGTAAGGGGAGAAGAAAAATTATCCATATGGCCCACCAGAGTACTCGTACCTACTGATGAACATGGTCCTTTTTAATGGACAGGTAGACACATAATGACTAGCAGTTCCGCCATACAGACAACTCTGGCTGTTGAGTCTGCATAAGCGTTAGGTTGGAGGCAGCCTAGCTTTGACGAGTTGCATCGGCTCCGGAAAAGGCGAGCCGGCAGACCTCTTCTCCCTCGATTCGGATGGTCAAGGCGATGAGCAAGTCGAGATCCATAGGCAACTTCCGGGCTGCGAGCTCGTCCTTAACCTCCTCCGATAATCCATGTATGTCAGGGTTTTCGCTGCTGGTCATTCGAGTCAAGTGCAGGAGAGCAGAGAATAGGTGATCAGGCGACTTTATTAGCCAAGAGCAACAAACAGACGTGCGCAAACAGCTACAACTCAAGCCAACTGGCAAAAGTGACAAGCGCAAAATACCGTCAATAATATAACAATAAAGTTCACCAATAATTCCCCAAATAGGGTACAGGCAATGCCCAGGGTGAAAAACCAGACTGGTGCGATACAACAAACACAAGTCAAAACAATTCCACACAAATACATGGGGGGAACACACATATATATATATATATATATATACTGCTCAAAAAAATAAAGGGAACACTTAAACAACACAATGTAACTCCAAGTCAATCACACTTCTGTGAAATCAAACTGTCCACTTAGGAAGCAACACTGATTGACAATAAATTTCACATGCTGTTGTGCAAATGGAATAGACAACAGGTGGAAATTATAGGCAATTAGCAAGACCCCCAATAAAGGAGTGGTTCTGAAGGTGGGGACCACAGACCACTTTTCAGTTCCTATGCTTCCTGGCTGATGTTTTGGTCACTTTTGAATGCTGGCGGTGCTTTCACTCTAGTGGTAGCATGAGACGGAGTCTACAACCCACACAAGTGGCTCAGGTAGTGCAGCTCATCCAGGATGGCACATCAATGCAAGCTGTGGCAAGAAAGTTTGCTGTGTCTGTCAGCGTGGTGTCCAGAGCATGGAGGCGCTACCAGGAGACAGGCCAGTACATCAGGAGACGTGGAGGAGGCCGTAGGAGGGCAACAACCCAGCAGCAGGACCGCTACCTCCGCCTTTGTGCAAGGAGGAGCAGGAGAAGCACTGCCAGAGCCCTGCAAAATGACCTCCAGCAGGCCACAAATGTGCATGTGTCTGCTCAAACGGTCAGAAACAGACTCCATGAGGGTGGTATGAGGGCCCGACGTCCACAGGTGGGGGTTGTGCTTACAGCCCAACACCGTGCAGGACGTTTGGCATTTGCCAGAGAACACCAAGATTGGCAAATTCGCCACTGGTGCCCTGTGCTCTTCACAGATGAAAGCAGGTTCACACTGAGCACATGACAGACGTGACAGAGTCTGGAGACGCCGTGGAGAACGTTCTGCTGCCTGCAACATCCTCCAGCATGACCGGTTTGGCGGTGGGTCAGTCATAGTGTGGGGTGGCATTTCTTTGGGGGGCCGCACAGCCCTCCATGTGCTTGCCAGAAGTAGCCTGACTGCCATTAGGTACCGAGATGAGATCCTCAGACCCCTTGTGAGACCATATGCTGGTGCGGTTGGCCCTGGGTTCCTCCTAATGCAAGACAATGCTAGATCTCATGTGGCTGGAGTGCATCAGCAGTTCCTGCAAGAGGAAGGCATTGATGCTATGGACTGGCCCGCCCGTTCCCCAGACCTGAATCCAATTGAGCACATCTGGGACATCATGTCTCGCCCCATCCACCAACGCCATGTTGCACCACAGACTGTCCAGGAGTTGGCGGATGCTTTAGTCCAGGTCTGGGAGGAGATCCCTCAGGAGACCATCTGCCACTTCATCAGGAGCATGCCCAGGCGTTGTAGGGAGGTCATACAGGCACGTGGAGGCCACACACACTACTGAGCCTCATTTTGACTTGTTTTAAGGACATTACATCAAAGTTGGATCAGCCTGTAGTGTGGTTTTCCACTTTCATTTTGAGTGTGACTCCAAATCCAGACCTCCATGGGTTGATAAATTGGATTTCCATTGATTATTTTTGTGTGATTTTGTTGTCAGCACATTAAACTATGTAAAGAAAAAAGTATTTAATAAGATTATTTCATTCATTCAGATTTAGGATGTGTTGTTTAAGTGTTCCCTTTATTTTTTTGAGCAGTATATATATATATATATGCAGTGTGATTAGGGAATGTAAACCTGGTGTGCGGGGAACAAGACAAAACAATGGAACAATGAAAAATGGAGTGGCGATGGCTAGAAGGCCGGTGACGTCGACCGCCGAACGCCGCCCGAACAAGGAAGGGAGCCGACTTCGGTGGAAGTCGTGACAATGTAGGAATGTGTCAAACAGGGATTCCGGGTTCCAGGCACTCTTGGCAGCCAACGTGCGGAAATCAATCGCATCGTCTGCCACACTGCGGGGGTCTTGGCGGAGCTGGAGTAACTTCCGGGCAGCCTCTCTCCCAGACAATGGAGAATCGAAAACCTTTTATACCTCAGCTACGAACTCCTCCAGACTGAAACATACGGCAGATTATTGTTCTCACACCGCCGTAGCCCAGACGAGAGCCCTCCCGGACATTAGCGTTATGAGATACGCTATCTTCGAGCGGTCCGAGGGGAAGGACAAGGGCTGCAGCTCGAAGATGAGGGAACACTGGAAGAGAAACTCCCGACAGGTTCCTGACCTTCCAGCGACACGTTCTGGAGGAGGTAAGCGGGGTTCTCGAGAAGTCAGGGTGGCCTGGAGAGACGCACTGCTGACAGCTGTTTTACTGAGGAGCTGGGAGGTTACTGTCGTAGCCGGCTGCCTCACACCAATTCATTCAAGGCACGGTCATGGCGTTCTGCCAAGGTCTGGAACCCTTCCATAAGACCTCAAAGTAACTCCTCGTGTCTCCCATTGGTGGCTCCTTGGTAGGAGACGGCGTTGCTGAGCTGGTCTGAGTCTGCTGGGTCAGTCATGGCCAGTTCCTACTATCAGACCTCAGGATACGACCCAGACGCAGACAGTTCGAAATAACAAATGTTTATTTACAAAACAGGGGGCAGGCAAACGACAGGTCAAGGGGCAGGCAGAGCGGTCAGTAATCCAGGGCAGAGTCACAAGGTACAGAACGGTAGGCAGGCTCAGGGTTAGGGCAGGCAGAGGTCAGTAATCCAGGGCAGTGTCACAAGGTACAGAACGGCAGGCAGGCTCAGGTTTAGGGCAGGCAGAATGGTCAAAAACCAGGAGAACTAAAAAAAAAACAGGAACTAATGAGAAACAGGAGTACGGGAAAAAACGCTGGTAGACTTGATGAGACAAGACGAACTGGCAACAGCCAAACAGAAAACACAGGTATAAATGCACAGGGGAGAATGAGTGACACCTGGAGGGCGGTGGAGACAAGCACAAGACAGGTGAAAGAGATCAGTGTGTCACTCTCTGATTACAAGACATTCATATTTTTTTTATATTTTCTTTTCACTTTCCCTCCAGAGACACATCCAGGGTATAGAGTGCACGCCACACGACCCTCAGAAAAATCATTCTCTCTCTCTCTCTCTCGTTCTGTCTTTCTTTCTTTCTCTCTAGCTCTCCAGGGGTTGTGTAAAAGTCTTTGATTCCTCCCTGTGTCTGTGTGCATGTTTGATGATGTGTGAGGGCTGGAAGTCCTGGAGAAGAAAAAGATATAGGAGAAGAAGAAAGTAGGAGAAGGAGAGAAATGAGTAGAGAGGGAGGAAGGAGAGAAGGGAAGAGACAGATGTGACATCCCCCAATCACACCAAAAGGATGTGGGTTGTTGGTTCAGAAAGAGTGCAGCAGCATCATTGTGTGTCTGTGTGTGCTTGTAATAAGGTGTGTGTTACTGTGTTGGGTTGTGCTCCAGCTGGAAGACTGTTGAGCTCAGCTGTAAAAACATCCTCCTCCCTGTTTTGTATCTCTCCTGGCCTCTAGCTTTCCCTCAACGGAGCTGTCACCCTCTCTTCCTGACTGGTTTTAATTTCCTCCCATGATTCCCAGTTAACCTGTCCCTTACCCTGTCCCTGGAGGATTTTACCCCCCTGTCCCCCTCACCTTAAAGTCCTCAGAGATGTGAGTCATTGGTCTCAGTTGAGAAACAGTGGATTGTTCTAACCACAGCTGTGAGTCAGCTGCACCACTGCTTTGCCCAACAACAACAGGTGGACTGTGGGTTGGTGTGAAATGTGTAGGCTTGTGGAATGTTGTAGGTTATGATGTCATAATGTTCTAGAACTGTCTGAGACCCTGAACTATGAACTGAGAAACAAGTTCACTAATACTGCTGTGACAGCTACAATGACAGTCTAATACTGCTGTGACAGCTACAATGACAGTCTAATACTGCTGTGACAGCTACAATGACAGTCTAATACTGCTGTGACAGCTACAATGACAGTCTAATACTGCTGTGACAGCTACAATGAGAGTCTAATACTGCTGTGACAGCTACAATGAGAGTCTAATACTGCTGTGACAGCTACAATGACAGTCTAATACTGCTGTGACAGCTACAATGACAGTCTAATACTGCTGTGACAGCTACAATGACAGTCTAATACTGCTGTGACAGCTACAATGAGAGTCTAATACTGCTGTGACAGCTACAATGACAGTATAATACTGCTGTGACAGCTACAATGAGAGTCTGGTTTCTGCTATTTCAAGCAAAAAGCTCCTACTCAGCATCACATCATTCCATGGCAGCGATGCTACTTCCTCCTAGGTAACACTGACAGAGTGATCAGAACATTTTCTGAATTTGAAACAGTTATCCCCCCTAACCTCTCTCCCCCTCCCCCCTTTCTCCCTCTCTCTCTCCCTCCCTCTCTCCCTCTCCAGGCCCTGTGTATAAACGTGCAGTGCAGTGATGTGCTGGAGACCTTATGTCTGGTGTTCTGTGGAGCTGATGTAAACTGTTCTACTGGCCAGGCTGACTGTCCCTCCCCCCTCTCCCTGGCACTCGCACACGACCAGAAACTACAGGCCGAGTTCCTCTCACACAACCTCAACACAGGTATTTCCATGTTGTATTCCTGTGTAGTAACGAGTGTGCATGTTGACAGTGTGTTGTTGTGTGTCTGCAGAGCTGCCTCGGTCAGAGGTGACTGGGGTCATGGAGCCTCAACACTATTCACCACAGCACCCCGTCACTCACAACGGCTTCCTTTTCAAGACCGCCTCCATGGCCCGGCCTATCACGGAGCGCAAGGCCAGGGAGGGTGAGCCAATCTCACACACACACATCTCCCCTAGTTTCTTCCTTAGTCCCCTAGTCCCTTCCCCTAGTCCCTTCCTCTAGTCCCTTCCCCTAGTCCCTTCCTCTAGTCCCTTCCCCTAGTCCTTCCCCTAGTACCTTCCCCTAGTCCCTTCCCCTAGTACCTTCCGCTAGTCTCTTAGTACCTTCCCCTAGTCCCTTCCCCTAGTCCCTTCCTCCAGTCCCTTCCCCTAGTCCCTTCCCTAGTCCCGTGTGCGCTCTAGTCCTCTTCCCTAGTCCCTTCCCCTAGTCCCTTCCCTAGTTCCCTTCCTCCTAGTCCCTTCCCCTAGTCCCTTCCCCTAGTCCCTTCCTCTAGTCCCTTCCCCTAGTCCCTTCCCTAGTCCCTTCCCCTAGTCCCTTCCCCTAGTACCTTCCCCTAGTCCCTTCCCCTAGTCCCTTCCCCTAGTCTCCTAGTCCCTTCCCCTAGTCCCTTCCCCTAGTCCCTTCCCCTAGTCCCTTCCCCTAGTCCCTTCCCATAGTCTCCTAGTCCCTTCCCTAGTCCCTTCCCCTAGTCCCTTCCTCTAGTCCCTTCCCCTAGTCCCTTCCCCTAGTCCCTTCCCATAGTCTCCTAGTCCCTTCCCTAGTCCCTTCCCCTAGTCCCTTCCTCTAGTCCCTTCCCCTAGTCCCTTCCCCTAGTCCCTTCCCCTAGTACCTTCCCCTAGTCTCTTAGTCCCTTCCCCTAGTCCCTTCCCCTAGTCCCTTCCCCTAGTACCTTCCCCTAGTCCCTTCCCCTAGTCCCTTCCTCTAGTCCCTTCCCCTAGTCCCTTCCCCTAGTCCCTTCCCCTAGTCCCTTCCCCTAGTACCTTCCCCTAGTCCCTTCCCCTAGTCCCTTCCCCTAGTCTCCTAGTCCTTCCCCTAGTCCCTTCCCCTAGTCCCTTCCCCTAGTACCTTCCCCTAGTCCCTTCCCCTAGTCCCTTCCCCTAGTCCCTTCCCATAGTCTCCTAGTCCCTTCCCCTAGTCCCTTCCCCTAGTCCCTTCCCATAGTCTCCTAGTCCCTTCCCATAGTCCCGAGTCCTTCCCTAGTCCCCC